>NC_058130.1:303148067-303160968 GCF_016433145.1 Gracilinanus agilis | reverse complement strand
TCTCTAATAATTAGAGAAATGCAAATCAAAACAACTCTGAGGTATCACCTCACACCTAGCAGATTGGCTAAAAGGGGAGAGTGATGAATGCTGGAGGGGATGTGGCAAAATCGGGACATTGATGCATTGCTGGTGGAGTTGTGAAATAATCCGACCATTCTGGCTGGCAATTTGGAACTATGCCCAAAGGGCTATAAAAGACTGCCTGCCCTTTGATCCAGCCATGCCATTGCTGGGTTTGTACCCCAAAGAGATCATAGATAAACAGACTTGTATGGAAATATTTATAGCTGCGCTTTTTGTAGAGGCAAAAAACTGGAAAATGAGGGTATGTCCTTCAATTGGGGAATGGCTGAACAAATTGTGGTATATGCGGGTGATGGAATACTATTGTGCTAAAAGGAATAATAAACTGGAGGAATTCCATGCACATTGGAGAGACCTCCAGGAAGTGATGCAGAGCGAAAGGAGCAGAGCCAGAAGAACATTGTACACAGAGACTGATATACTATGGTAAAATCAAATGTAATGGGCTCCTGTACCAGCAGCACTGCAATGACACAAGACAGCTCTGAGGGATTTATGGTAAAGATGCTACCCACATTCAGAGGAAGGACTGCAGGAGAGGAAACATATAAGATAAACAATTGCTTGAATGCATGGGCTGAGGCGGACATGAATGGGAAATAGACCCTGAACAAGGACACATGGTACAACCAGTGGAAATGTGCGTTGGCCATGGGTGGGGGGAGAGCGGGGGGTGAAGGGGAAAGTAGGGGCATAAAGTATGTAAACAGATTAAAAACGAATATTAATAAAAAATACTTTATGCTTTTTTAAAAAAATAAAAAAAAATAAAAGGAAGTGAAGGGTTTAAGGAGACATAAAATGAGTTCTATTTTGGACATGTTTAGCTTAGGATTTCCATCTGACTTTCAGTTTGAAAAGTCTGAAAGGCAATTTGAGACTGGAGACTGGAGTTTAGCTAAAAGACTGGGGCAGGAAAGATAAGACTTGAAAATCATCAGCATAGAGATTGTAATTAAATCCACAGGAGCTGATGAGATCACGGAGTGAAGTAGTATAGAGGGAGAAGAGAAGTGTTGTGAGGAACAACAGAAGAGAGCCCAGGACAGAACCCTGAGGGGCACCTACAATTAGAGGGTGTGATCTGCAAGAGGATGCAGCAAAGGAGGCAGAGGAGTCATTGGACAAGTCGGAGGAGAGCCAGGAGTGGTATCCCAAACACCTAGAGAAGAGAGTATCAAGGAGAGAGTGATCAACAGTGTCAAAGGCTGCAAAAGAGGTCAAGGATTATAAAGATGGAAAACAGGCCAACTACTACCAGATCTTATCATTTCTATAAATTCTTCAAAATACCTTTCACATCTACCCCTGTCTACAATCACTTCTTTAATTCAGACTCTCATACCTCTTTCTTTGATTATTGCAATGACCTCCTAAATGATCTCCTTGCCTTAAGTCTCTCTCCTCTCCACTAATCTACTTATTCAAATCCATCACAATCAAATGACCAAAAAATTATTTTATTGAATTTGAAAAAATAATAACAAATTTATTTGGAAGAACAAAAGGCCAAGAATATCAAAGGAATTAATGAAAAAATGTTAAGGAAGAAGGTACTGTCTTTTAAAATATAATTATAGAAATAATTATCAAGACCATTTTGTAATAGCTAAGAAACAGATAAATATATTAGTGGAACAGAACAGACATACAACAGTAGTAAAATGTTATAGAGACCTTGTGTTTGACAAAAGTAAAAAAATCTCAGCTTTTTGGGTTAAGAACTCACTATTTGGTAAAAATTATCAGGAAAGCAGACAGGCTGAAACCAGGTACTTTACCAAGAATTGATCAAAATGGATACATGATCTAAGCATAAAGGGGAATATCATAAGCAAATCAAACCATTCTGCTCCCCAGTCAATGCCTACATTACATTAAAAGGAAGATCTGCCCAATTTAACATTCTATCTCCTGCTTCTGCTTCAGCTACTTCTAAAAAGGGTTTTCCCCAAATGATTTTTTTTTTACCCTTACCTTCTGTCTTAGAATTGGAGACAGGAGGTCTTGGGTTCAAATCTGGTCACAGACACTTTCATAGCCGTGTAATGGGGCAAGTCACGAGTCTTAGCCCTTATCCTTCTCTTCTGCCATGCAGCCAATAATTAGACAGAAGGTAAGTGTAAAAAAAAATTCATTTGGGGAAAACCCTCTTTAGAAGTAGCTGAAGCAGAAGCAGGAGATAGAATGTTAAATTGGGCAGATCCTCCTTTTAATGTAAAGTAGGCATTGACTGGGGAGCAGGATGGTTTCAGAAAAAAAAAACAACTGGAAAGACTTAAATGTAAAGTGAAGTAAGCAGAACCAGGAGAACAGTTTACACGGTAACAATAATTATGTAACAATGATCAACTGTGAAACTTTTAAAAGAATATGTAAATATAAGTTAATCTATGAGAAACCAGTAAGTGTTTTGGGCAACTGCCACTCACAGATGAAACTCACAAAGAAGGATAGGGTATCAAAGGTAGAGTAAATCTGATAACCCTTCACTAAAGGAATGGTAGTTGGGATTACTGTTCTGTCACAAACCAGGGAATAACACAAAGATTAACTACTCACACATGGATTCTTTGAGGTAAGAGGAAACAAACAGGAAGGAAAACCAAATAGTTTAATGTATAAAAAAGAGTAAGGAGAGTGGGAGAGGTATTTCTATAACCAGGATTAGCTAGCTGACAAGAAATGGAGTTCTAAGAGGGAGTTTCTCTGTCAACCTAACATCAATCAGGCTGATAGCCTTGACTGAAGACTAGAGGGAGAGATCTGGGTATTGGGATTCTCACAACTAGTCCAGGCTACTCCTTTGATGACTTTAGGATAACAGGAACCAACTCCTTGCACAGCCAATAATCCAATAGATACCAGGTAGGAAAGAATGCCTGTAAACTGTCCATCAGAAACAGACACTCCCACCACCAAGGGTTGTCTTGAGAGATGTTGTTTCAAGCTTCTACAGTCCCGAAGAACCCAAGCTCATGGAGTCACTGCTGGCTGGACCTCTGCTCCAAAACCCCTCTCTCACCAGCACTGCATTCCCGGCTGCATTCCAATACAGAATGTTCAAAGCGGATCAAGCTCCCATTCCTAGGCACTTCTTACGCATCATAAATTTCTATTCTATTCACTAAATTACTTCATTACAAACCATAGCTCTTCTCAACAATGTAATGATCCAAGTCAATTCTAAAGGACTGATAATGAAAAATGCTATCTGCTTCCAGAGAATAACTGATGGAGTCTGAATACAGATCAAAACATACTTTTAAAACCAATTTTTCTTTTTTTTTGATATGTGTTTTCTTTCACAATGACTATATTGGAAATATGTTTTACATCATTACACATGGATAACCTATATCAGATTGCCTGCCATCTCGAGGGAGAATTTGGAACTCAAAGTTTTGGAAAATGAATATTAAAAATGTTTTTAAACATAATTAGGAAAAATATTAAAATTTAAAAATTATGTCCCGCTTTTGTCCCTGATGGCTGAACTAGGAATAATGGGTAGAGCTTGCAAAAAAATTTTAAATGTAAGGAAAAACTTCTTAACAACAAAGCAGGACTTTGAGAGACAGGAGGCAGCATATGCCAGGCAGCTCAAAACCACCACTATTGACCACCCTTAAACAATGATAGAAACAGCCCAGGTCCCGAATTCAGGAGCCCTAGGAATAGAAGTGCCTCCAAGTCCCCTGGCTCTTGCTTCACTCCAAAATCTAAGGACTACTTATTGAGAGGAGCAATCATAGTGGAGAAGGGACCCACTCTCCTCATCTACCCCAACAACTGCTGAGCAAGAGGCAGTATTTCTCAAGACCACAGGTTTCATTTCCAGATCCGCGTTTATAGGCCATTATAGAAAATCATTATCCTGTGGAGGTAAAATATTGACAGCTACTGCAGTCATAGCTGCAGAAAAAGAAAGTTCTTTTCACTAAATTTTTGGTACTGTCAAATGGTTCAACATCTGAAATCGAAGGGATTTTTGTCAGTATAAGTGATATTAAAGATGAGCTACCATTTTCTTTGCTGCTGCATCCTAAGAACCTTAGGACTTTTCCATCTGATGAGCAGCTGAGACTTCTTTATATGTTCTATCTACTCCATTAGAATGTTAGCTCCTTGAGAACAGAGACTGTCCTACTTTTGATGTCTAGCACTTAGTACAATGCTTTGCATGCAGTAGGCAAGTTTTTTCCACTCATTCATTCAATTAGTTATCTAAGGTAGAATGAACTACTTTATTTTTTTATTTTAATTCTTTATTTAATTAATTAATTTAGAATATTTTTTCCATGGTTACATGCTTTATGTTCTTTCCTTCCCCTCCTCCTAACCCCCTTTCATTGCCAATGGGCAATTCCACTGAGTTTTACATGTGGAATTAACTACTTTACATGGTCATGAGTTTCTACTAACTAGAGAGGTATTAAGCAAAGGCTTAATGGACTACTTCTTGGGCACACTGTGGAATAGAATTCCCGTACAGGTACATAACTATGGGAGCAAAGGATATATTCTCTAATTTTTCTAATTTCTAGATTTTGTTACTTTTAGTAAACAAAATATTAAATAATGTTAGTGTATATTTCTCATATATTTTTTCTATATGTGTCACACGTTAAATTTGTTGTATAAATATAAAGAATTTGAGTAACTATGTTTTTACAGGAAAAGTATAAAAAATTATATTGTGTGTTAAAGTACACTATCTCAGTGGTGCAGTAGATAGATTGCCAATCCTGGAGTGAGACGTTCATATCCAGGTACTTACTAGCTATGTGACCATGTCACTTACCCCCATTTCCACATTTGAAAAAAGGGAAAAATAATAGCATCTATCTCCCAGGATTGTTGTAAGGATCAATATATGTAAAAAAAAAAAGAGGACAGTGCTTGGTACATAGTAGATGCTAGATAAACATTAACTATAATTGATATTATTTTTATTATCATCAATATCTAGGAATAGCCTAAACATTTGAATTATATCACCTTCTAAAGTGAGTGCCAAAATCTTGGTCACCGTGGGAAAGTATATTACCTCATCTAGGTCACTATTTTGTAATTAAGGTATACAACTTCTTTTATATAACTCTCACATTGATAATTCATACCAATTTGTTGCTTTAACAAAACCAACTGACATATGAACAGAAAACAGTAGTATTACCTTTAAATTTAAACATTTTAAATGTAAATGACTACAAGCTTATTTTTTCAAATAAAACTATGTGCTTATATGACAAAGAAAACCATGGGGGAAAAGATATAATGGGAAACATTAAGGGAAAGCTGCTACTATCCTAAGCACTAAAGTAAGTTCAGAAATTTCTGGCATGTTCATGGAAAGTTATAGTTATAGCACCTATCTTTCTTATGAAGTACAAAAATAAACTAGGTAATTAAACTAAAAAATCTTCCCACTAATCAGTAGTTTCCAAAAAAGAAATTTTAATAAGAAGCTCTCAGAGTATCTGATATATATTAAGTATACTTAGAGGCATAAAGACTTGTTAATGTAGCGGAGAAGAGAATGTCCTCCCTGCTGGAGAGACCTGAGTTCAAGTACTACCTACTTGTAGAGAAAGATTCCTCATTTAAAAAGTTCTTCATACCAATGAAACTCCAAGCCCAGACCCTATTCCTACAAATTCCTATAAATGTGAATAAAAGGAATAAGATCACATGGTTATCTTCAATCTTTAGCCTAATTTTTTTAAAAAATGAGCAAAATTAAGAGCCATAACTGAGAATTACCTTGTTCACCAGAATCTCTTATGTAAGGTTTGAGGTGTGACATTTTGATAGGTCTCTTGAGTCTGGTACCTGTCTTATCTCTTAGGACAGCGCATCCCTTTTCTGTAATGTAGTCTATGACACAGGGACCAACCCATTCTGAATGGAAACGTCCATCCTTCCACCAATTTTTCCTTTGTCGAAGAACTTCATGTCCAACTTTAAGGTGAAATGGATTTAGCTGCTTTGGTCTCCTTTTAATGATAATCTTGCTTTTACTTTGTGTTTCATCTTGAATATGGTTATCCATCTACATTTTGTAGAAAGAGAAAACAAACAAATTATTTTTCTTGAAAGGTCAAACACTTTTATGACAACTAATGAGCATTCTGCCCAAATGAAAAAGTCAGAATTTCAAGCAAATACATTTTGTCTTAATGTTATTACTAGATAAATAATGGCCATTTATTTATTTTTTATTTTTAAATTTTTATCTTTATTTTATTCTAATAACAAATTTATACATAAGTTTTCCAAGGTTACATGATTAATGTTGTTTCCCTCCCCTCTTCCCTCCCTTCTCCTGGAGTTGACAAGCAATTCCACTGAGTTATACATGTATTATCTCTCAAAACATATTTCCTAAATAATGAACAAATAAAAGATAATTAGTCTTTTAATTAATAAGTAATTTTAATAAGATTTACTTGGCATGTTGATGTTGTCTTGTTCAGCATTATCTTATCAGCTTCTTTAACTGCCCGTAAAATTTTGGCAAACATACATGTACTATCATCTTCTCCTTCATGAAACATATCCAAAGTTCTAAGCTCATCTGGATTTCGATTAAACATTTGGAAATATGGTATATTTTTTGAAGGCTCCTATATCAAAGAAAACAAAGAGGCAAATCTGGTATAAAATGCTTTAGAAGTCAAACTAAAAACAATTGATAAACAACTTGTAACTAAAGAAAGAAAAAGTTAAATACCAAATGAGTCAAATTGAAGGCATATGAAATAGCTAGTAGATGATCATCCCAATCATTTGGATGGTCAAGGCAGTATTTTGAAAGAAAAATTTTAATTGTGTTTGCAGTTCTTTCATTTGTATCATCTGGTTGAGATGGGTAGAAACTGACCATTTGTTTTGTGCCGAAAAGACCAAAGATTTCTCCATTAATCTAAAAAAAAAAAAATTAAAACAAAGTTATACTTTCTTTCACTTATATCTCACATTTTTTTATGTTGTTGAATGATTGCAACTTTCAATATAATTTTCACCATGTCCTTTCCTCTGAAAATGTTTAAGTCAAGTCAGCAAAGTACTTTTCTTTTTTTTAATTTTAAACCCTTAACTTCTGTGTATTGACTTATAGGTGGAAGAGTGGTAAGGGTAGGCAATGGGGGTCAAGTGACTTGCCCAGGGTCACACAGCTGGGAAGTGTCTGAGGCCATATTTGAACTTAGGACCTCCCGCCGTCTCTAGGCCTGGCTCTCAATCCACTGAGCTACCCAGCTGCCCCCCGGCAAAGTACTTTTTAAAAGTATACAGATCCTGCCAGATACTGTTCTAAGTGCTGTGAATACAAAGAAAGGCAAAAGATAGTCCCTTCACTCGATAAAATCACAATATAATGGGAGAGATATAAAATTATGTATATATAAAATACCAAAAGAGAAAATTGAAAGAAATCTCAGAGGGAAGGCTCCATCTTTGAGAGGGATGCTGAATGACTATTTGTAGAAGGTAGAATTTTAGTTGAGACTTGAAGAAAGGTAAGGAAGGTAGTGGGTAGAGAAAAGGAGAGAATTCCAGGCATGGGGAATAGCTAAAAAAAAAAGCAGAGTTGAGATTCAAGGAACAACAAGAAGGTCAGTGTCACTGTCTTGTAGAGTACAATGCAGGGTGTAAAAAACTGGAAAAGTAGGAGGGGGCAGAGCTTATATAGTTATCAATTTTTTTTAACCAGGCTCACAGACTTCAAATTAAGGACCCTGTCTTAGAGGAACCCAGATAGTAGGCTTATTAGATATCATATTTTCTATCTCTGTATCTCATTTTTACTTGCTTTTATAGGAAATTGCTTTTTTTAGGTTTCCTGAGCTTTTGCCACAGGAACATAATTGGTTTCTTGGAGTCAAATAGAAAGAAGAAAAGGAATAAAAAGATTGTTGTTGATAAATGGGAGAGCAGAAGCAATGGAAAACTGGACATGATAGAAGTCAATGTAACATATCTGAAAAAAGGTATAACAAATTTAAGATAAAAATCTGGGCTCTTTTCTCTTAATTCAAAAGTCTATTAGATGGCCCTAATTTCTTTCTGTGTCAGGTTCTTGTCAGATAGATGACTTTAATCCACTGACTCACACTAATTTGCCTTAACACAGGAGACTGCTAAATAAACTGTAAAACAAGAAAGTGAAAAAAACATAAACTAAAAATCTATGTTGTTGTCATTGGAAATTATCATAATTTTAATGCTTAGAACATTACTGTGGATTATATGTTCTCAAGGCCATACTATTTTGCAGCATTGTAACTTCTTCCACATTCTACCCAAACACTATAATTGAAACCTGTGTATAATAAATCCTGGTTCTACCAATTACTAGCTATATGTCTGACTAAACACAACCTCTCTGACTCAGTTTCCTCAGCTGTAGGACGAAGTTATTTATGCTTGACTTACATTACAAGGTTTTAGCAAGAATTAAATGAAACTGCATAGGTGAGGCTACTTTGTGTAAAGCACTATCTACTAATATTGACTGAGTTCCTACCATATAAAGAACATCATACAAAGCACAAAGATTATAGAATGTGGCATAGTCCTTGTGCTTTTCAGGGTTTATAAGGTGATTGGAAGCTATATTCCTATCTTCCAAGAATTTGGGAGGTAGTTTCTCTTACCTGATGAATAAATTCATCTCCTTGATCCATCACTATTTTCTGAGGGGGACCATATAAGAAAAATATACTAATAATTGCTTTAGAAACTTCAGATGCAGAAACATCATGGAGAGGTAAAATCACAACCCATTTTGTGAACAAATCAGTCACAATTATGGCATACATATGGCTTCGGCTGCTGGAATGAAAAGGTCCCATTAAATCTACAGTAACCACTGTCCATGGTTCTTCCACTTTAAGGGGTTGATATCTCTGTGCTAAGACTGTTGAATTTTTTGCCACTTGACAATGCTGACAAGAATATACCTAAAAATTAAAAAAAAGTGTAAAGGCGATTAAATATAAAAAGAAATTATCAGAACTTTTTAAGATTATGTTAGTATTTTTCTAGCATAAATACAACATTAAATATTTTAATTAGACATTTTAACCTGTCCTCTTATTTTCTACAGAAATGATTTTCCACATTTAATACAGATACAAGTGCAACGGGTGAAAGGGGCAGGGAGGAATGGTCAAGGAAAGCCCAGTCTTATGAGCACAGGCAGCAAACTGTGTGAAGGACTCTCCTCTCCTCTGGATAGAATTGGTTCTAGTCTGATAACCATGAAGTGAAGAGATGCGTTTCTGATGGGTGCTGAGCCAGAAGTGATAATGTATTGAAAAGGAACCAAACAAAGCACACTTCAGTTCCGAGTGAGGAAGCCATTGTTGTGAGGCTCCTATGTCTCTACCACTCTGAGCCTAATATGTGGCCTGCGAATGTGGGTTCTTTGATTCTTCATCTGATTTGAACTGCTCTCAGGTGAAGGACTACTGGGTCAAACTGTGACATGGAGAGCTCTGAAGTCAGGAGAGTGAGTCACCAGAGGCTCACTGGCCAATCTCAAAGGATTATATAAACAATGGATAAAACTGTTTATCTATGATAAGGGAAAGATATTTTGATTCTCATTTTCAAATGATCAGTTTAAAGTGGTTAGCTTTTTTAGGCTTACTAGTCATTGTTGTCGTTCAGTCATTTTCAACTCTTTGTGAGCACATTTGGGGTTTTCTTGGCAGATACTAGAGTGGTTTGCCTTTTCCCTTTCCAGCTCATTTTACAGATGAATGAACTGAGGCAAATAAGGAAAAGTGACTTGCTTAGGGTCACACAGCTATAAATTGATTTGCTCATTGTCACATATCTGGTGTTTGGGGCTAGCTCTGAAATCAGGTCTTCTGTCACTCTATCTACTGTACCACCTTGCTGCCCTACTGACCATTATCCCAATTTTATACTCAGCAATCTAGCCAAACTTCTACCTATTCCTCACATATGACACTCCCTCTCCTATCTTTATGCCTTACACTAGCTAGCTATCTTCCTTTTTTTTAAATTTTTAGTAAATAGTTAACATTTTTTTTAAATTTAGAATATTTTTGCATGGTTACATGATTCATGGTTTTTCACAGCCCACTTCCCTCCCCCTCCAGGAAATGACAAGCAATTCCACTGGGTTATAAATGTATCATTTTTCAAAACCTATTTCCATGTTTTTCATATTTGCAGTAGAGCGATCCTTTAACATCAAAACCCTAATAACATCCCCATCAAACAACGTGATAAATCATATGTTTTTCTTTTGCATTTCTGTTCCCACAGTTTTCTCTGGATGTGAATAGCGTTCTTTCTCCTAAGTTCCTCTGGATTGTCCTGGGTCATTGTACTGCTGCTAGTAGAGAAATCCATTAAGTTCGATTGTGCCACAGTGTATCAGTCTCTGTGTATAAGGTTCTCCTGGTTCTTCTCCTTTCACTCTGCATCAATTCCTGAAAGTCATTCCAGTTTACATAGAAATTCTCCAGTTCATCATTACTTTCAGCACAATAATATTCCATCACCATCAGATACCAGTTTGTTCAGCTATCCCTTAATCAATGGACACCCTCCCTCATCTATCTTCCTTGAATATATGCCTCTTCTCACCTCTTTATCACAGAATCTCTTTCTTTAGGACACAGATCAAGAATTATCTTCTATAAGAAACTTTTCCTCATCTCCTAAGCTGCTACGGCCCTCACAAAAGCAGATTATTAGCTGGAAGGGGCCTTGCAGGTCACTGAGTCTAACCATTTAATTTTATAGATGAAATGATGAAACACAGAGAGTTTAAGTGATTTGCCCAGTTATATAGTTAGTAAGCATTGAGGCATTTGAACTCTGGTCTTCTGGACTCCAAATCTAAAACCACATTAATCCATTAATGATCTGGTTACCTTTCAGACATGACCTTATATTTAAGTACTTTTTATTATACTTTATTATTATTCTATTAAACTTTTATATTTATATAATTTCATATATTATACTCATCATCATTATTATTATACTCTTTTGTTGTTATTACATAAAAACATCATCATAGCCATAGACATATCCTGAAAAAGCCACAGGCCTGAGGGATTTAGAAGTGCAAAGGTTGGGGCTTTGGAATATCTGAAGAGTGGCTTAGGCTAGTAAAGTATAAAAACACTCAGATCAGAACAGTTGTGGCATAGAGGCACTCTGAAGTTCCCAACACTGTCCCAAGATGCCAGAAAGGACAATGAAAATCCAGTGCTTTCAACCTCAAAGACTAAAGCCGAAAGCTGGAAGTGCTTGAGCCCAATGAACCCAGAATGAGAGCAAGCAAGGAAAATGAACCCACCCAAAAGTATTATAGGAGAAGCTTGGCTCTAGCACAAAGTCCCAATCTGGAAAGTAAAGCTGGAGAGATCACTAACTCAAGGAAAACTATTACAAATCTAACTTCATAATAACTGCAAGCAGAAAGAAGAGAAAAAATGAATTTCCCACAAGGACTACAAGAATACATAGGAGAAATGAGGCAAGAGATAAATATTTAATTAAAAGCCCTGAAATAAAAAAATTGGAAGGAAGCTTATAAACATCTTGGAAGAGAAAGTGGAAGAAAATGAGTATTTGATTTTTAAAAACTGACATGTGTAATATATATCAAGAGAAATAACTTAGGAATCACTGGACTTCCAAAAAAATCTTAATATTTTTTAAAAGGCTGGTGTATTTCAAGAAATCGTACCTAAAAAGAGCAAAAATATTTTAGAATCATAGGGTAAAAATCAAGATCAAAATAATGGAGACCTTAGTAATCATTATTATAAAAGGCAATAGAGGGAAGCTGTTTACAACCAAGGATAAAGTTCTAAAGCTAAATATAAACCTACAGGAGGCTATTTTAATGGACTTAGTAAAATAGAGAACTTTTAAATATTCCTGAATAAAAGACTAGAAGCGAGTAAAAATTTTTGATGTATAAACACAGGAATCCAAAGAAACTTGAAAAGAGAAGTTGAGTAATTGGAAGGAATCAATATCAGTGATGGCAAGCCTTTTAGAGACTGAGTGCCCAAAATGCATCCTCACACCACATGTGAGCCACCTGGCCTTATCCCAGACAGGGAAGAGAGGAAGCACTTCTACTGGGCTCTGAGCAGAAGGGTGGGTTATGTGAGAAATGCGCTTAGGTACATGGAGAGGGGGAGGGGAGCAGCCCCCTCCATCATGTATGACATAGGTTTGACAACATGGATCTATATAATGATCTAGTGTTAATATTCAAAAAAAGGGAGAAGAAACAGATACCCTTTCAAAACCTTAATATCTTCAAAGTATATCAGAGAGATTAAAATAAATAATAATTTCAGAATTGCATGCTGGGAGCTAAAATGGTGGGGTAAAGGACATACTACTCACCCAAACCCTCCACACATACACAAAAAGAAAATAAATTGCCTCAAAACAAAGGAAAACAGGAAGGAAACATCTCACTGGAGTAAGAAGGAAGTGGGATCAGCCTGACTCATTGCTATGAAACCAGAGGCAACCAAGAGGCTCAGTAGTGCCTTGCCTAACCTTCCTTCCACATAGGCTGAGGCAGGAGAGATGGGGGCCAGCCCAGTCTAAGCCACTCTGTGCAGGGCAGCAAAGTCACAAAGCAGAGGAAAGAGCCCAATACACTTCCACATGGCCCAGAGGGATGGAACAGCAGAATAGAGACCAGCTGAGTTTACAAGACAACCAGGGAACGAGAGAGAGAGAGAGAGAGAGAGAGAGAGAGAGAGAGAGAGAGAGAGAGAGAGAGAGAGAGAGA
>NC_058130.1:303123881-303147744 GCF_016433145.1 Gracilinanus agilis | reverse complement strand
AGAGAGAGAGAGAGAGAGAGAGAGAGAGAGAGAGAGAGAGAGAGAGAGAGAGAGAGAGAGAGAGAGAGAGAGAGAGAGAGAGAGGAGGCAAAACAGTCAGGGGTAGGCTCCAAGAACAATGACTTTAATCAATCAACAAATACCTTTATTTGCAGGCACTGTGCTAAGCACTGGTAATACAAAGATAATCCCCCACTTCAAGAAACTCATAATCTAATGGAGTAATCAATAAACAAATATATACAAACTACGTAAGAGATAAATAGGAAATAAGTAGCAGAAAAACAGCACTAAAATTAAGAAGGGCTTAGAAAGGGGCTTTCTGTAGAAGTGATTTTATTTAAGACTTAAAGGAAGAAGCCACAAGGAGACAGAGCATTTCAAGCATGAGGCAGTAAGAGAAAATGTCAGAGGTGAGAGATGGAACAATCAGGAGGCCTATAGCTCTGGTTCTAAGAGTGCATGGAGGGGAATAAGGTATTGTAAGTGTGGAATTGGGGTAAATCAAGGATAACTAAGCACTCATCTTGGAAGGGGACTGGAAGCTGACCCCATGGAACTCTGAGAGAATTCCATTTGGGAGGGACCAGCAGCAAGTGGAGTTTGGAGAATTCTGAAGGTCCTAACTGTCACTTCTCTCCTGACCAGATGAGGAGCTGGGGGGTTGGTTTTTTTGGTTGGGAGGTTTGGATGGTGGGGTGGATCCTGAGTGAATTGGGTTCCTCTGTACTTTTATGTATGCCTATTGGGAGATCACAAATACCAACAAAGACATTGAACAGCCATTCTCCAATTTGGCCAGAGAGGCTTTGAATGAGGGGGAGTCCTTCCCTGATCCTGCCTGAATCCAGTGGTCCTGTTACTTCCCTTTTATATTAGTTAGAAATATTTGATAGGAGATGGTAGGGGGGGAAGACAAAGTGAGCTACTGTGACCAAGCCACTGAAGAGGTCCAGAGCTGCTCTCTTGGGGAGAAGACTTAACTGATAGAGTAGTTCATCCTTTCCCTCCTTCCTTGATCCCCCCATACCTTTTCCCCGTACCCTCAATTTAATTTATCCTTTAATAAACTCCTGTTAGCTCGATACTTAGTCTGGAACAGTTACATTGAGAGGGGAGGTGACTGAGGGGCAAAGCTACAAAAAGGATTTGGGGAAGGCTTGTCTCAACAGGGCTGGCTCTGGGGGTGAGATCCCATCCATTAAAGTCACAATGGAACCCCAACACCTACCTTCAACATCCCCAATTAGTTTTGCCAGTGTGGGAGGCTCATTGAGTTTATTCCCTCATAGGTCTTCCCTGGGGTGGGGGTGAATGATAGCTGATCTGGCCCATTGAAAGCTAACAAGGGGGTAGTCTAGATATGCCCCCTCATCAATACTCACCCTCACAACAGCATAAGACTGGAAAGCTTTCCTTTGCTCTACTACTAGGAAGGAAGCCTTCATCTACTTATCTTAGAAAAATGAGGCCCAGTAAAGTGAGCTGCAATGAGTACTTTCATTGAATTGAAAGTGAAGCTTTCTGATGTTAAAAGATACGTCTTCCTTGATTTAAGGCTGATTTATTTGTTCTTCAAATGGAAAGGGATGCCTGCACTATCCCCAAAATGTTGCCAATAGCTTAGAATGTACCAACGTTGTTTCCAACCCTCAATGCAGTGAGAACATGGATTCTAGCAAAAAGAAATTTTATTAGAAACTGGACTAGGCTAAGCGGTGAGAGAGGTTTAAAGTCTCTGCTCTTTTGAAAGGTTTTACTGTTCTCTTTCTCTTCTTGATCTCTCTGGATCCCTCCTGGCTTGTAGTGCTCTGGTGAGAAGAGGAGAATTCAGATACAAATTCTCTCTGGCTCCCTCCTTTCCACCCAGCTTTCTTTTGCTTTGTTTGGGAGGTTAAGAAATTTGTTTATTCTAATATGAGGGTGTGCCTAATAGAAACTACTCAATTCTCTCCAAATACAATAATATTTGTGTCTCACATCTTCAGGGTTTTTATTAAAGACGCTCAAGTTTTCATTTATAGACATTTTGATAAATTTGTATAAAATTAAAAATTTTTGCAAAGTTCATGTACTTTCTAAATCCTCATTAAATATCTCCCTCTCAAACACAATTGTATATTTAGTGGGATTTGACTTGCCAAGTTTTCCATTATACATTAGAACAAAGATCACTAAAGATAGCTTTAAGCAGTATTTATGGAAAAACAAAACTTGTTTTGCTTATATTTTGTACGCTCGCGCACGCGCACACACATATAATTGTGTGTGTGTGTGTGTGTGTGTGTGTGTGTGTGTGTGTGTGTGTGTNGAACATTTTATGTGTGTGTGTGTGTGTGTGTGTGTGTGTGTGTGTGTGTGTGTGTGTGTGTGTGTATTGTTAATAATCATTAATCTGGGATGAGATGGATGCCACCTTGACTGACAGGGATGGCAGTTGAGAAATTCGGAATGTTCCCAGGTGCCATGAGCAAATGACAGCATAAATGGGAACCAACAAAAGAAACACCAGTGGAATTAAGAGGGGTGGAGAAAGGCTTCCTGTAAAAGTTGGAACTTAAAGGAAGCTGAGGAAGTCAGAGAAGGGGAAGGAAAAACATTCCTAGCATGGGGGGTAGCAGAGAAAATGCCTAGAGCCAAGAGATGGAGTGTCTTGGTCATGGAACAGCTAGCAGACCAGTGTCATTCAAAGAGTATGTGTTGGGAAATAAAGTATAAGACAACTAAGAACGTAAGAGAGGACTAGGTTATGAAGGGCTTTGAATGTGACAGTATTTTGTATTTGCTCCTAGAGGCAAAAGGGAGCCAATGATGTTTACTGAGTGGGCAGGGGGTTGAGGGGGGTTGACATATCAGATCTGCACTTTCAGAAAATCCCTTTAGAAGCTGAATAGAGGATGAATTGTTTCACTTTCACTTTATATATCTCCGGTGCCTAGCACAGTGCCTGATAATGTTGTAGGAGCTTAATAATATGCCTGATTTGTTGAAAGGCTTGTTGAATACATGAAACAAGTAAAAGTATGAAGTTTCTCTAAGTCCAACACAGACTCCTTCTATTACAATGATGGTGATATGTGGGGTTGGGGAAGAAGTAAAGGAACACTAAGAAGCCAGTATTTTTCACTCAGTCGACAAACATTAAATGTGAAATCTTTGTCTAATGCAAAAGATTTAATGCACTAATAGACTAATGTAACATATCAATACCAATATTGTCTCTGGAGGAAACTAGAAGACACAGAAATTGAAAATAAATGAAAAAAGAGGTCAGATGTTACCCTTGAAGAAGCACATAAACATTGTTTCATTGACTATTCAGTCATTTTACCTTTAAGTGTCCATGATGAGTGCTAGCAAAACGATCACCCTGAATATAATTGTGGCTTTATATGCCCAATGTCTAGTGCCCAAGAGGAAGCAGAGAAATTCTATGAAGAATATGCCAAGATCCTTCAGACCATATGTCCATATGCCTTGATAGTTCTGACTTCTATGGAAAGTAAGCAGAAGGCCAAAAAAAAAAAAAAAATGAACCTTTTCATGATGGCAAAAGAGGAATCGAGGAATCAAGGTAGCCTGGTCTAGTAGACGAACAACTGGATTTGGAGTCAAGAGCATGGTTTCAAACCCTGGCTATACCATATAGTGCCTGTGTGATCTTAGGGGAGATACCCTATTACTTGTGCCCCTATACTTTATCCATAATATGAGGGGACGGAACAGTGGAAAGTGGACTAGACTTGGAGTTAAAGGATTTGGCTTTGAAACCTGCCTCTGCCACTTTCTAGGTTTTTGACCTTAAACAAATTCCTTAAACTTTCTAGGTGTTTGACCTTAAACAAATTCCTTAAACAAATTTCTCCAGATCCCAGTTTCATCATCTGCAAAATGAGAAAGTTAGACAAGATGTTCCTGTCAAATGAGTGCAAGCTGCAGTTTAAGAATGAAGTGAAATGCTACTGAAAATGTAATTATGAGGATTTTATAAAAATATGGAAAGACAACTGAATTAAGGAATAGTGAAGTCAAGAGAACAATATACCAATGACTAAAATAATGTAAATGAAATGGTACTAAAAAGATGTTGAATTCTAATGATTGTAATGATAAATTTTGGTCACACAGAAATGATGTAACAAAGCTTCTTTCTCTTGATAAAGAGATAGGATACTATGAATAGGGAATGTGATACATGCTGTTAGATGCAGCTGATGTCAGAATGTGGTATAAAAACAAAAAGGCATCAATAAGGCAAAAATATATTATAAAATATGGTTCAGGATTAAAAAATTAGTCCAAGTGCTTGTAGATTACTCAGAGGCTTCATATATCTACAGCATTAATACTTTCTTCTAAAAGAAATCATAGATCTAGAGCTGGGGAAGGTAATGGACATGGGGAATGCCAAACAACATCACCAAAAAAAAAAATGAAATTGTCTATATCTTGGAATGAGCTGTTGCTTGGAACAAGGAATCCTTTCAAATGAACTGTCATAATGCAATTATAACATTGACTAACTGGAGTAAAGTTCAAAATCAATCCCAATTACAAGGATAAGAATGAGAACATGCTGTGTGTACATTTAAAAAGCAATATAACTTGCCTCATTTAAATCAACTATTGGGAAAAATGAGAAAAAGATAAAAGACATGAACTCAGAGAATCACCATTATTAAGAGAAGTCAAATTGAGATAAAATAATTGTCTCTATGAAGATACCAAATGAACTCAATCAGATAACAAACAATTAATTTCCTTTTAGGCAGCTAAAGGGAATAGTAATTAAATGTCTAAACTTATCTACAAAATATCATAGAGACAGCAATAGGTGGTTATGGGAATTGAACATCTTATAAAACAGGGAAAAGTAAAAGAAGGAAAATTAAGTCTGAATAAAATTGGCTTGAGATCAACCAAATGATACCCAAAGACTTAAGGGTTACTTTAAAGAATATAATTAAATAACATGGAGCAGATTTATGTATATCTGACATCTATTTATCATCATTGATGCACCTAAACCACAGCAGTTTAAAATCTAGGGTACTGATATCAGGAAATGGAGAGAACATTTTTTAATATGAAGTCAGGAAGAGTAAAAATTATCAAATGTACACTTAAGAAATCATACAGAAGGTGTCATATTGTTGAAGTCCCTCAGGAATCAGTTTTCAAGCTACTGATGAAAGGAGAGTAGACTGAAAAAGAATGGGAAAAAATCAGATGACACTGTTGCCAAAAATGCAACAGAGAAGACATCAGCAACTTCTGACCCATATAGTTTATTTTGGTGACCTTTTTTGGAGATGGGCACTATGAAAACATGACAAAAAAAATGACAGACTTTCATAGACTCTGTTCTTTAAGTTTTTTAAGATGTTGCAGTAGAGAGAGTGCTGGCCTTGGAGTCAGGAAGATCTGAGTTCAAATCCTAATACTAGCTATGTGACCCTAGGTAAATAAATTAACTCCTCTCTGTCTCAGTTTCTTCATTTGTAAAACAGGAATAATAATATCTACCTCCCAGGATTGTTTTAAGAATAAAATAAAATGCAAACTACCAAAAAACTTCTTTACTGAATTAAAAAAACTATAACCAAGTTCATTTGGAAGAACAAAAGATCAAGAATATCAAGGGAAATAATGAAAAAAAATGTGAAGGAATGGGGCCTAGCAGTACCAGATATTAAACTACACTATAAAGCAGTGGTCATCAAAACGGTATGGCTAAGAGACAGAAGGAAGGATCAGTGGAATATACTTGGGGTAAGTGACATCAGCAAGACAGTGTATATTAAGCCCAAAGAGCCCAACTTTTGGGACAAAAATCCACTATTTGACAAAAACTGCTGGGAAAATTGGGAAACAATATGGGAGAGATTAAGTTTAGACCAACATTTCACACCCTACACCAAAATAAATTCAGAATGGATGAATGACCTGAATATAAAGAGGGAAACTATAAATAAATTAAGTGAACACAGAATAGTATACTTGTCAGATCTCTGGGAAAGGAAAGATTTTAAAACCAAACAAGAGTTAGAGAAAATTACAAAATGTAAATTAAATGGTTTTGATTATACTAAATTAAAAAGCTTTTGTACAAACAAAAACAATGCAACCAAAATCAGAAGGGAAACAACAAATTGGGAAAAAATCTCTATAACAAAAAACTCTGACAGGGTTCTAATTACCCAAATATACAAGGAGTTAAATCAATTGTATAAAAAATCAAGCCATTCCCCAATTGATAAATGGGCAAGGGACATGAATAGGCAATTTTCAGATAAAGAAATCAAACTATTAATAAGCAAATGAGAAAGTGTTCCAAATCTCTAATAATTAGAGAAATGCAAATCAAAACAACTCTGAGGTATCACCTCACACCTAGCAGATTGGCTAAAATGATAGAAGGGGAGAGTAATGAATGTTGGAGGGGATGTGGCAAAATTGGGACATTAATGCATTGCTGGTAGAGTTGTGAACTGATCCAACCATTCTAGATGGCAATTTGGAACTATGCTTAAAGGGCTATAAAAGATTGCCTGCTCTTTGATCCAGCCATACCATTGTTGGGTTTGTACCCCAAAGAGATCATAGATAAACAGACTTGTATGAAAATATTTATAGCCGCGCTTTATGTGGTGGCAAAAAACTGGAAAACGAGGGTATGCCCTTCTATTGGGGAATGGCTGAACAAATTGTGGTATATGCTGGTGATGGAATACTATTGTGCTCAAAGGAATAATAAACTGGAGGAAATCCATGTGAACTGGAAAGACCTCCAGGAATTGATGCAGAGTGAAAGGAGCAGAGCCAGAAGAACATTGTACACAGAGATCAATACACTGTGGCAAAATAGAATGTAATGGACTGCTGTACTAGTAGCAATGCAATGATCCATAACAATTCTGAAGGAGTTATGGAAAAGAACGCTACCCACATTCAGAGGAAGAACTACAGGAGTGGAAACACAGAAGAAAAACAACTGCTTGAACACATGGGATGAGGTGGACATGATTGGGGATGTAGACTCGAAACTACCACACCAATGCAACTATCAACAATTTGGAAATAGGTCTTGATTGATGACACATGTTAAAACCAGTGGAAATGCACATTGGCTATGGGGGGGGGACAGGTGGGGGGCTGAAGGGGAAAATAAGAACATGAATAATGTAACCATGATAACTTTTCTAAAAAATAAAAAAGAATAAAATAAAATGGCATATAGATATATAGTATAGATAGATGTATAATGCTTTACAAACCTTAAAATCCTATATTAATGCTATTTTTTAATCACTGCTATTGTTATCCCAGTATTACCTGATTGCAAAAGTGTATTTGTCTAAACAAGGCAAAATGAAACCTTAAAGTCTCTCCCTCAATTAGGCATTTCCACACATTAGAGAGATCATAAATCTCAGATCTAGAGCTGGAAGTGCCCTCAGAGGCTGTCTAGTTCAATATTCTCATTTTATAAATGAAGGAATAGCTAGACCTAGAGAAGCACTTGCTTAAGGTCCCAAAGCAATCAATACTGGAATCAAGATTTGAACCCAGGGTCTCTGACTTCTTAAGAATATGTTAAAGTAATACAAAAGATTACTTAATAACCAAAACAAAGTCAACTTTGTTACATAATACAGTTATCAATATCACACAAGGTATACAATGGAATGGGAAGAAATATGCTTGCCAAAGACATACACCAATGTCATGGAGAATGAGTTGTGGAGCATGCTGAATGAAAGAGGATTCTATATGTAGAATGCATGTTGAACCTTATGCTCATTACATTAAATCTCAGAAAACTATGAGGACTTCTCATTGAGAGCCACAACCACTAAAAAAAAAAATGAGTATTCTGTGAAAAAGTAAATAGAGAAAAAGGAATGTTGTCCCATTTTCCAAATGAACTTGAATGCAAAGGACACTGAATCAGTCCATCAGTATATAGATCTTGTATAGGTCCTGATAGCAGACAATAAGCTAAGCCAAGAACTGAAGATGAGGGGGAGAAAGCAATTAATTTCATTGTGCAGGTTGTGCTGTAATTTCAAGGATCCCAAGGTGTACCTGGGCACAAAAACCCAACTGGGAAAAAAAAGACAACTAATATGTTCCTAGTGGTTATGAATAACAAAGAACTGTATTTTATACAATGCAAAACTTCAGGTAGTCAAAAGGGCAGTGGTGTGTGATAGCTACAGTATATTGATGTGGTGACAATGCTTTACTAATAAGTGCTACAAAAGACGACATCAGACAAGAAAAAGGGATGAAAGGAAAAGAAGGTAGGTAGGATGGACAAATAGTCATAGGGAAGAATGGGAAGATTGAGCACAACCATTTAAGACCCAGAGGAAGGCCTCTGGCATAGTAGTTCCAACACCATTGAAAAATGTTTAAAAATATTTCATTATTTTACTTTGCATATGGTGAAATATTTTCCTAAATTCCCCTTTAGATTTCAGTTGTTATCTGTCTTTTTCGGGGGAATGATGGAAAGATAGCACAAAAAAGTACTGACAGAGGAAAGTACCATTCCTAAATGACAAGATGGAACTCCAATGTTCAGAGATAATGGATATGAAACACAATGAATTCGAATTTCATTTAATCTATGCCATCACATAGGAGTTCATTCATGAAAATCTGGATCAAAATACTGCCTCCTCTAAGAATGTAATATTTTACAGCGAAAAATTTCTGTTACCCAGGTTGATTTTTGCCCATAATTTTTTTTTAGACCCTTATCTTCCATCTTGGAATCAATACTGTGTATTGGATCCAAGGCAGAAGAGCTAGGCAATGGAGGTTAAGTGACTTGCCCAGGGTCACACAGCTGGGAAGAGTCTCAGGCCAGATTTTGAACCTAGGACCTCCCAGTCTCTAGGCCTGGCTCTCAATCCACTCAGCTAGCTACCCAGCTGCCCCCTTGGTCCATAATTTAATATTATTCAAAGTACTTTAGTGCATTCTAAATATACCCCCACCCATATACTGATTTTTCTGTAGAATTTTGCCAAAGAAACAAAAATCACCTCTTACATTACAATTTTAATTAGCCAATTCCTATCTTTCCAGTCTTATTCTTTACAAACCTGCACATAATCAGTGGACTTTGTGCTTTTCCTCCTATTTGGCACTTTATCTCCGGACACTATCTTTTCCCTATCTGTCTCCCATATCTAGAATTTTGTCCCTTTCACTTCTTCCCCTCTGCCCCCCAGCTTTCCTGACTTCCTTCAGGACTCAAATCCCACTTGCTGCAGTAAGTCTTTCTTGGGTTCCATGCACTGCTAGTATCTTTTCTCTGAGATTATCTTCCATTTACACTGTATATGCCTTTACTGTACAATTTTTTGTATGCTTTCTCCCATCATTAAAATGTCAGTGCAGGGGGCAGCTGGGTAGCTCAGTGGATTGAGAGCCAGGCCTAAAGACGGGGTTCCTAGGTTCAAATCTAGCCTCAGACACTTTCCAGCTGTGTGACCCTGGGCAAGTCATTTAACCCCCATTGCCTAGCCCTTAACACTCTTCTGCCTTGGATCCAATACATAGTATTGATTCCAAGACGGAAGGTAAGGGATTTTTCAAAAAATAAAATTTCAGTCCCTTTAAGGAAGTGGCTATTTTTGCCTTTTTTTATAACACTAGCAATAAGGATAGTCCCTGGTATATAATAAGAGCTTACAACAATAGTTACTTGTTGATTGACTTAATTTGTTTCATTCAAAATGATAACTATGATTTTGCCAAAATGACAACATGCTTCTTGAACTAAAGCAAATGACCCTGATGATGGATAGTATCATCATTCTACAATGAGTGAATCTGAGCCACAAGTCACCTTTGATGTATACATTACAATAATACTATTTAAATATTCTAACCCTATAAGCATACCCAGTGTTTGACATCATTGGTCACAGATGTCCAATAGTAACCAGATTCTACTAAAGTAAGAGTTCTGGATATGCCATGATGAGTCCCAGTGTTATTTTCATGGCATTCTCTTAGGACTTTGTTCTTCTCTTCTTCTGAGATAATTACCAAACGATTTTGTTTCTTGTCCTTTCCAACATAGAATAGCTTTTTTTCTAGAATTATAAAAGATAGAATGTTATTTTTTGAGATTTATATGCTTTCTCTATTCTGCAATGTTTAGCTTAAAAATTTACCTATTCATTTATTCCCAAACTAAATAGTTCTTACTTTCCACTTTGAAAGAAGAGAATATTTATGAGACTGTTTTCAAGATATATCTAAAAAGTTCTTAATTGTCATATATCTATATCTATATATATATATATGTATATGTATATATATCAAATAACTAAGAGGAACCTTCAATTTTAGTAGTTTTAATAGAATGGGTGTTTTCATCAATCACAAAGACTATGTATCTATAAAAATGGCTTCTAAGCTGCTACCCTGAACCAAGTGCTTTTTGTAACTGGGAAATATTTCCCAAAATTTAAAAAGAATCAGTACTAAAAATGCTTTCAAAAAATTCTTTAAATAAATTCTGTTCCAGAATGATTTCATTTAAGTTCAATTCAAATTATTCAATTCAGTCTCAGAATAATTCTCAGAATAATTCTGTTACTATAACTAAAACCAAATATTTTCTAACTCCATATATTTTCACTGGCTGTTCCTAATTACTAGAATTCTCTACTTCTTCATCTCTATCTCCTAGCCAACTCTCACCTTCTACAAGACAGATGGGTTGTATTGNTATATATATATATGTATATGTATATATATCAAATAACTAAGAGGAACCTTCAATTTTAGTAGTTTTAATAGAATGGGTGTTTTCATCAATCACAAAGACTATGTATCTATAAAAATGGCTTCTAAGCTGCTACCCTGAACCAAGTGCTTTTTGTAACTGGGAAATATTTCCCAAAATTTAAAAAGAATCAGTACTAAAAATGCTTTCAAAAAATTCTTTAAATAAATTCTGTTCCAGAATGATTTCATTTAAGTTCAATTCAAATTATTCAATTCAGTCTCAGAATAATTCTCAGAATAATTCTGTTACTATAACTAAAACCAAATATTTTCTAACTCCATATATTTTCACTGGCTGTTCCTAATTACTAGAATTCTCTACTTCTTCATCTCTATCTCCTAGCCAACTCTCACCTTCTACAAGACAGATGGGTTGTATTGTGGTCATAGGGTTGGGAATACTTGAATTCAAATCTGGCCTCAGACAGGTAATACCTGGGTGACTGTGGGAAAATCATTTAACTTCTGCATGTTTCCATTCCTCACTTTTAAAATGCAGAAAGATAGTATCTAATTCCAAAGGTTATTGTAAGAATAAAATGAGATAGCTGTAAAGCACTTTGTGAACCTTAAAACATCCTATAAAAATGCTATTATCATCATGAAGCTTCTCAAGTCTTTTCAAATCTTAATGCCTTCCTTCTAAGATCATCTCCAATTTTCCTTCTTTAAATCTTGTTATACATTGTTGTTTCCATGTCATCTTCATTATTAAGCAGTGAGTTCTTTGAGTGCAGAAATTTCTTTTGTCTTTCTTTGCATCCCTAGCACTTAGCATAATACCTTGGCATATAATTGCTTAATAAATGCTTGTTATCTTGAAATGCTCAGACTGAATATTTCACTAGAGCAAAAATTTGTGTAATCAATTTTGCAGACATCATTCTGGGAAAAAATTTACTTGAAGAAGAAAGTTCTCCTGGGAATCTACCAGGAAAAAGGAAATACCAATATTTATTTTTATAAGAGATAGCTGATACATATATATCTTTTGTTTGTGTATAAGTAGTCTAAGATATTCTACCAGACCTCACTGTATCTAAGCAGACATGGTAGAACAAGCAAAACGTTCTTGTTCCTCTCTCATATACATCCTATTTCACTGTATATCAACTGAGGGATTACTGGAAAGAATAGGTTCACGGATAAATGGGGCATCACTGAAGGTATAAGAATGCTCTTGACCTGTTAGAGCAATTCCTACATATCCCTGAGTAAAACTTGTAAACTATTGCTAAAATTAATAGTACCAATTTTGCTTTGTAGATCTACTGAACTATATTGTTTAATATATTCATTTGTCTTCATTTGAAGGGAAATATATTAGAAAAACAAAGAACAAGCACATCCAACTTTTAGGAAATGAACAATGCCTGCCTGTTTCCTCTGGGGAAATTTGAAGTTCTTTTTTTTGGACTCAACTGTAACTTCAGTGGTATAGAGAACTTTTCAAGGAAGAAACTTCCATGACAAATGAGAACTAAATCTATTTTGCAGTTTATAGGCTTAAAGAGGCTGTTTGGGAGCACTGAGAGCTTGTAACTTAACCCAGGGTCACAGAGCCCAGAAATATTTAAGATAGGACTTGACCCCAGGTTTTCCTGATTCCCAAAACAGCTATGTATCCTATTGCTATATTATTGCAGCAATTTTAAGGATATTCATTATTAATACTTGATCTGCATGTATATTTGAGCAAAGGGAAGAAAAACCCACAGAACAATAATTTCATTCTTTACGTGAAATTTGCTTAATGGCGGTCAACTTAAGAGCAGTATTTAAATTTTTTTTCTGATTAAATGAAACTCATATGAGAGGAGTCAACATTAGTGACCCCAAATAAGCTTCCTTTTTAAGAACTTATTGAATCAATATAGAAACATGATTAAGAATTTACTGAATAAATTTAAATGGGGTATTGAACTTTCTTTGCTAGAGAATGGAGAGGTTGATGGAAAGGGAAATGGGGAATATATAGATATTACTTAAAACAACACAAAAACTTTTTTTCTGTTAACAGAAAAACAATTTAAGTAATGTTTACCAGAAATTCTAAGTTCCTAAGGTTTAACACAAATTGGGAGGATAAATTTTAGATGTTAACTTTACCTTTGAATTCAAATTTTTTTGCTGCTCTTCTTATTCCACTTCTCTCACTTGGCAATGTAGTTGGATGATATTCACCTGTTCGCTTATAATATGCAATCTGCTTTAGATGAAGACCACCATTTTTGCCACTACGGACCATTCTTAAACTGAGAGAAAAAGATTTAAAGATCTAGTTAGTTTGATTATTATTAGATCTCTATCCTAAACCTATTTCTGTCCTAAATTATGTCACTAATATAGGTTTATATTTATGTGACCTCAAAAACACTTCTGAAAGGGTTTTTATATTAACAAAGAGATTAAAAATTACTTCAATAAATTTATTTCAAGTAAAATAAAAATAAACTTTTTTATTTTTTGAGAGACTGATTCTGGGGTAAAAATATAAATTTATTCATTAGGTTAGCATATTACCAATAGATTGATAGGCCTGTGCCCCCTCAATCCTGAAGGTCTCTTTGGCAGATATAAAAATACAGTTTTCTGTTTTTTATATTGTGCTAGAATTAATATTAACAAGAAAATTATTAGTTAAAAGTTCAAAGCCACAATTTGGAATTTGCATGCAAAACATAAGAAAGTCAAAAAATGATAGTCATCCAAATAGTCGATACAAGGGTTAAGACTGAATAGTCATCCAAATAGTCGATACAAGGGTTAAGACTGAAAACAGACCAAAAATGTCCTTTGAAATATACCTGCAGATAAAACAAGACATAAATCTAACAACTGTTAAGTTGGGGTTGACTTCACTTTTTTTAAAAAAATTAATTTTTTTCTACCCAGTTACACATTAAAATGGTTTCCAACATTTTTTCAAAGAATTTTGAGTCCTGAATTTTCTCTTTCCCTTCTCTCCCAAATCTCCCCACACCCAGTAGATGGTAAGCAATCTCAAATTTTATTTGTGAAATCATGCAAAACATTTATCCATATTAATTCTTTTGTGGAAATAAAGAAAAAATTATGAAAGTGAAAAAAGTTTGCTTTGATATGGATTGAGATTCCATTAGTTCTTTCTCTGGAAGTAGATGACATTTTTTATCATGAGCCAACAATCATATACTATTAACAGTGATGGTGAACCTATGGCATGGGTGCTACAGATGGCACTCAGCTGCCCTCCCTGCCCTCCTCAGTTCATTACTAGAAAGGGAGAGGGAGGGGGCAGCTAGGTGGCTTAGTGTATTGAGAGTCAGGCCCAGAGATGAAAGGTCCTGGGTTCAAATTTGGCCTTAGACACTTCCTAGCTGTGTGATCCTGGACAAGTCACTTAACCCCCATTTCCTAGCCCTTACCACTCTTCTGCCTTGGAACCAATAGGTTCCAAGACAGAAGGTAAGGGTTGAACAAAAAAAAAAAAAAAAAAAGGAAAAAAGGCAGAGGGACTTGGGTGGAACTGCTCCCCTCCTCCATTCCACCTTGCCTGACAACATTTTTTCACATCACCTGCTTCAGGGGGTAAGGTGGGCAGCTCAGAGGTGGCAGAGTTGGAGGGAAACAGAGTGCGTGGGCCACTCCTCTACCCCTCTTACACTAGTTGAGGGCATTCCTCACTTCACCTGCCCCTCTGCCCAGCAGCCCAATGGGAGCACTTTCTCCCTCTCCTATATGGGGGTAAAGCAGGTGGGCTAAGATAGGCCCAGCACTCAGTGGGAGAAGGGCACAGCACTTGGTCTGGAGGTGGGTGGGGGTGGGGTTCAGCACTCCATCTCTAAAAGGTTTGCCATTACTGTACTATAACTTACGCAGCCATTCCCCAATTTGATGGGTATTCCCATACTTTCCAATTCTTTGCCCCCATAAAAAGATCCAATTTAAATATTTTTGTACATATAGTTCCTTCCCCTTTTTGTTGCTCTCCAGAATAGTTGCATCTGTTCACAACTTCCCCAAAAGAGCATTAATATGCAAATTTTCCCATATCCCCTCCAAGTTTTGTCCTTTTCTTTTTCTATCATAATAGCCAAGCTATTAGATATGAGTGGTACCTCAGAGTTGATACTGATTTAGAGCATTTTTTTCTCATGGCTATAGAGAGCTTTAGTTGTCTGAGCACTGCCTTATTCATATCCTTTGATTTTTTTATCAACTGATGAATGACTTGTATTCTTATAAATTTGACTCAATTTCCTATGCATTTGAGAAATAAGGACTTCATTAGAGAGACCTATAAAAAACTTTTGCACCATTATGGTTATTGTGTATTACTCTATATCCTATATCCCCTTTTTAATTTAGAACACCATGTCCCCCAATTTGCCCTCTTTTCTATCAGCCCCACCCCTCTTCTTTCATCTCCCTCCCCTCCTACTTTCCTCTAGAGTAAGTTGGATTTCTATACCCAATTGTATATATTCTTCCTTCATTGAGCCACTTCCAATAAGAGAAAGGTTCATGTGCTCCCTTGCCCACTAGCCCCATCTTCCCCTCCACTTTAAAAGTTCTTTTATGATTCGTTTATATGCCATAATTTACCCAATTCTATTTTTCCCTTCCCTCTTTTTCCAAGGCATTCCTTTTTCTCATGCCTTAATTTTATTTTTTATATCAACCCATCATATTTCCTCTGTGTATGAATATTCCTAACTGCCCTAATCATGACAAACTTCTGTGGCATTAGAACAATCAATTTCCCATGTAGGGATGTACACAGTTTAACATTATTGAATGTTTTTTGATTTCTCTTTCATATTTACTTTTTTGTGCTTCTCTTGAATTTTGTATTTGAGAGTCAAATTTTCCATTCAACTTTGGTCTTTTCATCAGGAATGTCTGAAAGTTCTCTGTTTCACTGAATAACTGTCAGGAGCCACTCAGATAAATAGGGTCTTTTAATAGAATCTTTTATCTGGACCCCATCAAGATCAACGCAGTTTTGGCAAAGCCCTGCACTGGTATTTGTGACCTGAAAATCAGGCCACAGAATGGATGGCTTTATCAAACTTTGATCTCTCTCTGTGACTCCTTTTATTATTGAAAGCATATTAATTTAGTTTTTAGGATAGCCTCAAGTTTAATAGGAAGCCTCTAAGTACCCTATAGTAAACCAACATTTAATGAGTTAAAAGCCTTTTCCTCAGCAGAGAACAGCTGAAGCTGTTTTTTATCTCTTTTCCCTGCTTCAGATGTCTCAAGGACACTGCATGGCAGCTTCAGGCAAATTCCATTCTCACTTAGGTACTTTCCCATGACAAAATACAACTCACAATTTTAAAGGCTTATTCTTTAACATATCTTTTGAAGTATGGAAACTTTTACTAAAATAGAATTTTGATAAAGTAAGACTCCTTTAACCTTGAGCATGGTCTCATTCGGGCATAATCTACATGTGAAAAAAATTTGTATGTGAGATAATTTTTTAACCTTAGTGTTTCTATTCAGCTGTGATTTCAATTGTGCTTTGTAGAAAAAAAATGTGTAACATAAACCACAAGCTCAGAGACTAATTGGAGCAGTCATGAGTTAACGTATTAGCTTGGCAGTTTTCAATTTTCTGTTCCGTTCTTATCAATCCAACGCCATTTTAAGCCATTCAAATCTCTGTTAATATAGAGCTGGCTCTCTATAAATAACCATTACATATAAAGCTTTGTGTTAAGATTTGTAATAATAAACAGAACCAATAACCAATGTTTGATAGAGGGGAGATAGAGAGAGTCTATGAGGTAAGTCTCTCTTCCAGCACTCCCCTGGGGCCGAATATACTATGGGAGACTTTAAGGGGGTGTCACCCCAAAACTGGGTGACCTGGATGGTCATGCCACCCCACAGGAGTTGGGGGCAAGGCTTCCCTATAAGATGAGGTATGTGGTACCCCAATCCAATTCTGAATGAGGGTGGGGTTCACAGAAGCCTCCCCAGAGGTCAGTCAACTTCATGGCAGGTGGTCTGGCTTCAATATGGAGGCAGCCAGACCAAGGTGTGGTTCCCCTCTCCCTTGTTATCTCTCAGGCACTCTGCAATGCTATCTGACTAATGAATGGCTTTTATTATTCACAATTCAGGTATTGGGGAAAGGGGTGGAGGGCAGAGGGATTTTGGGGGTGCCCTCTTCTCTATTTCTATGGGGTATAAAAGTGAAATTTGGGAAATGTATCAAACTACATTTCCCGAGGTCCAACGGGTTTCCGTTTCTGGTTCTTTGGGCGTGGGGAGGCCTACATCAACGCAGGGAAGAGTTTATAATCTCCTGGGTTAGGAGGGAGTCTCTCTCTCTTGGCCAGCAGATTAGGGAGGAGACAGGAGACAGTAATGGCGAGGGCGGCGATTTTGAATTCTTATAAGCGCGTGGTCTAATAACTTTATCTATCAACATGGCCTTAATTAAAATACTAATTTATATTATTATAGCAGCCTTTATCATTTTTTATCGTTATAGGGGTCTCTCACTCAGAAGGTAACCTTTGGGTTTCCCACTCCCAAGCTTCTTCCCCTGTCCCTTCTCCTTCTGTTTCTATTTCTAGTTTTCTGTTTCTATCCTTTTTCTATAATTGTAAGTTTTGACTGAAAGAGGGTCTCTCAGCAAGGTTGGGTATGGGAGGAGAGTAAAAGATTGCTCCCAAAATGGAATCCAAACTTAGCTGACTCGATGGTCTTGATGGGTGAGATATGAAGGAATGGCTTTGACCAGGGAATCAGGGTTTCAGTTTCCAAAGAAAGATGCTCAGGAAGCCCTCAGGACTGGATCCGAGCAGGGATGTCCTCCTCCTCTCTCCTCACAGTCCTCTGCCTGAAGACCTCTCCTCCTCCTTCCTTTTCCGGAGAATCCCCAGAATCCTCTCTGGTCCTGTCACCAACTGTCAGCAACTCCTTCTCTGGCTCCTTTTGTCCCACCCCCCTTGCACAAATCCCATCCTTACAGATTTCCAGATCTTTTTCATAACAGTTGTCTAACCATGTCTCCTCTCGCATTAAGTTAATTTTCTGTATCCAAGTATAAGACTTTAGATTTATCCCTAATGAACTTCATATTATTAGATTCTGTTCTGGCCTATCATGATTCAAAAGATTCTAAAAGGATCTTGACAAGCTAAAAGATTGGGCTGGATCTAATAATTTAATTTTATCTTTAGACAGTTCATATAGTACATGGCACAGTAGTCACTTTAGTAAACATTGTTAATTAATAACTCTGTAAATTGTGACTGTTCTGTGAAGCATACCATCAGCTGCTGCAGAAAAAAGACCAAATTTCATCACAAGATGGGTATGATCTGGCAAAAAATAACCTTCATAAGCATCCTACTCCATCAGAATCTGAGGAGAGACATTAATTGGGGACCACTATTCCAAATGATTAAATATGTGTTGATAGGCAATTACAATGATAAAAACAAAGAAAATACTTATAGCAATTAAAGGCCATTACCCCAGACTTTAGGATAGTGAAGAAAGGTATGTGCTTAGTAGGATTTCTCAGACAAATGGAAGAGTAAGTTGATTTTGATTTGAAATAACCAAGTGATCAAGGAACATTTAACAAGAGCTTGCTATATGTCAGGTACTGGGGTGGATACTAGAGACATCTCTTGTGTACATCACTTTTCTCTCACACAAACATCACCTTCATTGAGGCCCTCATCACCTTTCACCTGGACTACTGTAAAAACCTCCAATTGTGCTCTATCTGGCATGTTTATTTAATTGCTAATGTAAGAGGGGAAACTAGACATTATGGTAGCCAGAAATTGGATTAACATGATTTCAAATTAAAAATAGAACCAAGTCAGGATGACTTTTATGGAAGTTTATTTACTTATGGAAGGTTGAAGGTAGGGAAATTGAGAGAGAGAAACTCTGGGCCAGACCAGAGGTCCGGACCAGGTAAGAATTTAGAGGCCCCAGCAAAGGAGCACAGAGGTTAATTAAACAAGGCTTCTAGCTACTAGGCCTTTTACAATTAGAGAGGCAAGAGAAGCCTCCTTGAGGGTAGAGCCTCCAGAAACGCCCAGGGAGGAGAAAGAGAGTCAGCCTAACTTACCCACATGACAGTTCAGAGGGAAGCAGTCTGAGGTCTCGCCAGAGATCCTTCTACACCAAGTTCAAAGCGCCCACTGCCTCCACAGGAAGTTACCATCATATTTAAAAGATAGCATCTTTCGTCACTTCCTGCATCCACCTTCAATTTCAAGTGGACAAATGGCAGCCTCAACCCTGTTTTGGATTGCCCAAAGGGCAGTCCCTTGTTTTTGATTTGTTACTTATTGTCATGTGTGGGTAACAGACCTTCCCCTCCCCACTTAATTCTAAGTTTGGTGGGGTGACATTATTTCTGATGGCTAGAGTCTAAACAATGAATGAGGATGAGCTAATTCCATTTTTTGTCAATGTGGCTAGTTTTTATCCTCTTTTCTTTTATCCCCATATTCCTGTAATTTAGAAGTTGACTATGTTTACAAGATCCATTGAGAAAGACCAGTCTTTTCGCTGGATCTTAGGGGGGGGAATGTGTTATTTGGAATTTGGGGGGTTCTTTTGAGGGTTATTTAACTTCCTGTGTACATTTAGAGGACTTGGAAACTACATTTCCCATCATTCCTCTTGTAATACAGGTAGACAGGAAGTGTGATTATGTAAAAGAATAGCATAAGACTCCTGAGGTTATTGAAGGCACTTTCTTGGGTATGAGGGAGCCAAGGTGGGCAGAAGGTATGGTGGGCATTGAATTAGATCTTAACAGGTGCATGGTCATCTTTATTTTTCCAACATGGCCTTAATTAAAATAGTAATACTTCTATTTACATCCGTCTATATCCATTTTAATCATAATACCAAATAATTTTCCTTTTTCAAATATATGCCATCTCTCTGGCATTTAAAACTCTTCAAAATCTTGCCCCTTCCTACATTTCCGGTCTTCAGACATTTTACACCCTTGACACAGTAATCAGTCTACAAAATCTACTTGTTGTAGGTTTACATCTGCACCTTTGTAATGGCTGTTCCTCCATGCTTATAGTACTCTATCTCCTCACCTCTGCCTCTTAGTTTGCCAAGTTTCCTTCAAAATTCAGCTTAAATCCCACTTTTTGCAAGAAGCCTTTTAGGGCTTTCTCAAATACTAGTAGGGTCTTCTTTTTTAAGACTACCTTCCAATTTATTCTGTACCTATTTAAATTCAAGTCATTTCCCTATTAAAATATGAGTTCCTTGAAGTCTTGGCCCATTTCATTTCAGACAGTTGGTCAAAAGGAATTTATTAGCCACTCTTCTTGTGCCAGGAATTTGTTTAGAAACTTGTAAAGAAAGGCGGGGGGGGGGGGGGTGTCTCTAGCCTCCAAAAGCTTATTCTCTTTCAGAAGAAACAACACTTAACACTCAAAGAGAAGCAAAAATAGATACAATGAAATTTCAAGGGTCAAAGGCAGATAAGTCAGAGACAATGACAGCTAGAGGAGGGGATAATCAGAGATGGATTCCTATAGGACAGGGGTCGGCAACGTATGGCTTTCGAGCCATATCTGGCTCTTTTGAGGACCAGATATAGCTCTTTCTGCAGGAGCCATAAAATCAATTTTTTTTTTCCAGGCACTGTTACAGGAGTGTGCACTGTGAGCACTGTACGGCTCTCATGAAATTACATCTTAAAAAATGTGGCGTTTATGGCTCTCACAGCCAAAAAGGTTGCTGACCCCTGCTATGGAGGTGACATTTGAGCTAAGTCTTGAGAAACACTGATAAATTCTAAGGAGCAGAGGTTGGAGAAGAAGTGGTGGAGAAGTATTCCAACAAATTCAAAGGCATGTGAAAGGAAGATGGAATGCCACATATGAGGAATTGCAAATAGGTCAGTTTGGATGGACTATAGTGAACATGAAACATGAAGCCAAGAAAGCTAGGTGGGAACCAAATTATGAAGTTTTTTAAAAGTTAAATTGAGGAGTTTGTATTAGATCTTACAGCCAATAGGGAGCTACTGGAGTATCTTGAAAAAGGTAGTGACATGGTCAGCTTTAAGATTATCTTTGTACTCTGGTACTCCTCAGGGAGAGGAAAGACTGAAAAATGGAAAAACCAACTAAGAGGATATTGAAACAGCTCAGGTAGGAGGTGATGATGGACTGTACTAAGACAATGGCAATGTGAAATAACTTATGACATGAGGCAGAACTGACAAGACTTGGCAAATGATTTGATGGAAGCAAGGATAAAGGAGAAGAAAGAGAGAAATATGAGATTATAATGACCAAGGTTGGCCCTAGAAAAGAGCTAAAAAAAATACACCTCCCTACCTACTTTGCTATGGGTCTGGAACATCAAATATATTGCTAGGCTTAGTTGGGGAGAGATTTAATTTTTCTAAATTATCTTTTTTTTTAATTATTCTTTGTTACAAGGGGATATATACTGGCTAAAGGAAGGGGAAATATTATGATTGGAAATTTAGTTGATATAAAAACAAATCTTAAAAATAAAAAGATAATGGTTGAATTTAATTGAAAAATGTTATCTGATTCAATGAACAAGTATTTCCATGAACAATTCAATATTTTTCATATTGTGTATTAAGAAGCCCCAGGATCTTATGAAGGGAAAAATACATAAATGGTAGATAAGTACCCAATAAATTTTCCTGTTTTACAGTTTGTGGTAATTGAATACAATATGTATATTCAGCCAAAAAGAACTACTACTTCACAATGAATTAACTTCAAATTAAAAAAACAATAGTTAGAATCTTAATTTGGTTTACCCAGTAATGTATATCATACAATAAAATTGATTTAAACTGTTTCGGCAGATTGTCTATGTATGTTCTTATGATTTATTTTTGACAATTATTATTTTATACCAATGGTTATTATGGATGCTTAGCCAAAATAGATGTCTAAAGATAAAAGCAAGCAAAAATGTTAACATCAGATCTGATGATGAAAAGTGACCTGTAAAATTAAGCATCAAATACAATGCAAAGATGAAACTAGCTAATTCTATTTTGAGTTTCTTTCTAGGAATGTTTGTGACTGCTTATGTTCCAAATTTTAAACAAGAAACAATAGTTTCATTATTACAATAAAATTACAAATTATACTGAATTTGAAAACAAAATGGAGCATGGCAATCCAAGATCCTAATGTTCTGCTCAATCCTTATGATTCCCTAGATCAAAATTCCATTTCTTAGTCACCATTTACCTGATTCCCTTCCCTACAATGAAACTTTCTTGGCAATCAACATACATTTATTTTATTTCCTCACTTCCTCAACCCAGATAAATAACAAAAAGGAACCTTGGTAATGTTATATTGAACCTCTGGGAGCTTGAAGATCACTTTTGATTGACAAATAAGTCAGTTGGATGGAATGTTCCCAGGGAGTCATGCGAGAGGCAGGAGGAGGGGCAGTTAAGAATCCTGAAAGGGTTCTGGGTCTTTGACCTGTGCTGAGGCTGGAGATCGGTGGATCCTGGTCTTAGAGTGAGAGGGTGCAAACATCTCTCTCTGCAAACTCTTCCTGTACTTGAGATACCGCCCAACCTGTACCTGACCACCACCTTGGTGTCTACTGCCCCTAGATATTAGGAATTACATCATCTAGATATCTAGGTTTCCCAGGGCCTGGGAGGGATCCAGGAAGTGGGCAGGAGACGAAGAAGAGGGTGGAAAAGGGTGGAAATAACTCAACTGTAAGGCTGAAGATCTATTGAGGAGGAAGTCAAAATATCCCAACAGTTTACCTACTCTGGTTTAGTCCTGGCCAGACTGAACCAGAGGGAAGGTACAGATTCTTCATCTGCTAGCAGTTGAGATTTCATTAACAACCAGGAGAATAGGGTCTCCTATACCACAGTCCTTTACCCCTATCCTTCTTGTTAATATAAAATTTAAAGTACTTTCCAAAAGCAGTGTCAAATTTGTTTTGGGAAGGGAGAAATCGCAGTCAGAATACAAGGCTTTGTTTCCGGGTTAAGATGGCGGCAGAGTAAGAAGCAGCTCTTAACCTCTCCTGACCGAAACACACAAAACTCCTCAAGGGGACATAAAAACAAGTCCAGACGAAAGGAGGAACCCCACAACAGGGCACAGCGTGGAAGGTACATGAAATCGAGGCATTTCCATGCTATAAAGGGGTGAAACAGCCCTCACAAAATCGCTGGCTGAGCAACCGCCCCACCCCCACCCCCTCCACACACACAACCTATAGCTCCGAAGCCAGCTAAAAAGAAATAGAGCAAGTTTGGGGCACCCATCAAGTCATCGGCAGCTCCGGGACCTGTTCCTGAGAGCAGCAAGACTTAGGACCCCATTAAGCCAAAAAACGCAGGCGAAATCTGAGCGCGGGAGCAGGACGCAGGGGGCAGAGCGCAGGCTGAGCAGAGCGCAGGAACTGCGGAAGCGTGGGTGGAGGCAGACACAGCCAGGAACTAAAGCCTAAGTGGGGAAGCAGTGTGGATGGGTATACGACTGTGGAAGCAGCGCCCTGAGACTTGTAAAGAAACCTCCAGCAGAGGATCAAGCAAGGGGGTCCACCATGGGGCTTGACCTTGGAAAAAACCAGACAGACCTCAGGAGCCAATAGACCACGGACAGACCCTGAGCACAATGATAAACCTGAGAAGCTGCAGGGCTAACGATGGCTACCCAGTCTCAGGAAGCTCAAAAGAGAAAGATTAACAACAAGAAAAAGAAGTCTTTAACACTCGACAACTTTTACACAGAGAAAATCCAGACAACCAAGCAAACAGAGGAGGAGAACAAACAAGCATCCAGACCCTCCTCAAATAAGGAAAACTCCTCACAAGCTATGGAAGAGTTCAAAACTGAGATTTTGAGGAAAATGGAAGAGATCTGGCAAGAAAATAACAGTTTAAAAGGTAGAATCTTGCAATTGGAAAGTGAGGCTCAGAAATCAAATGAACTGATAAGCAAATTGAACACCAGAAATGACCAGATTGAAAAGGAAAACCAAAAGATTATAGCCGAAAACCAGTCCCTAA
>NC_058130.1:302994651-303118907 GCF_016433145.1 Gracilinanus agilis | reverse complement strand
TAGCTAAAGAGCTCAAATCAATATATCAATTAACCCCAGGTGGGTCCTGAAGGGATATACCTCTTAGACCTGAAGGATCCTGCCTGGGCAACTGTTATAAGGGAGGAGGGTCATCTTATTCTCTCTGTACATCAATTTACAATCTCAGACATATCAAGAGACTCCCAATAATTATAACAGTAACAAACAGAGTCAAACAAAGTAAATTCCTTCAATAGCCACAATTCTGTCAGTAGGAGAATAGCAGGCTTCATTTTTGTTCCACTGGACTCATTGGTCTTTCATTCACTACATTAATCAGATTTATAAAGTCTTTTAAAGGTGGGTAGCTGTTACTGTCATTTTAAAAATAATTCTGTATTCATTGTATGTTTTTATCTTGTTTTCATTCACTCTGTATCATACATTCCAATTTCTCCTGACATTATCCACTTCATCATTTGTTATGATACCATAAAATTACTATATATTCTTATACCATAATTATTTTAGCCATTCCTCAATAGATCGACCCCCCCCCCTTTAGTTTTAATTCTAAGGGTATTCTAAAAAAAAAAATTAGCCATAAATGCAGATCCTTTTCTTCTTTTTTGATCTATTTGGAGTATTGGCCTATGTCTTAAGGCAAACAAAGGAACATTCAGAAACTGGGGTCATTCAGTAACTTTGGGGGCATAGTTCCAAAGAGCTTTCCAAAAGTATTGGATTTAAAAAAAACAACAACTCTTACCTTCTGTCTTAGAATCAATATCAGTTCTAAGGCAGAAGAGTGGTAAAGGCTAGGCAACTGGAGTTAAATGAGTTCCCCAAGGTCACAAAAGCTAGGAAGTCTCTGAAGCCAGATTTTTCTGGAAATGTCTCAATGGGAATGTAGAAACATTAAAAAACTGGGGTCATTACAGTATAATGTGAAAATATAAAAATTAATATTATTTCTGATTTATACTGTGTTGATTTTAACAATGTAATTGATTTTATGCTGTATTGACTTTCATAACTGAGTTAATATCTGCCTGAATTCACCTAGCTCAGGAATGCAGTTTTTCCTCTGTTAGTTTAAATGTATAATTAAAAGGAAAGCTGTCATTACTCATACCATTAGCCCCTAAGCACTTGCTTGTTGCCTGTAAGCCCCAACCAGCTTAACCTAGTGCTATCCCTGTTGACTGTCCTTGCCTATCCTTGTGCAATAAAAGGAGATCTGCTCTCCAAGGGGAAAGCAAGTCTGTTAGTACTGATCTCCTAGCAAAGCTTTCAAGAAACATGTGAGTCCCATAAAACATTCCTTAATTGACAGAGAGGGCTGTGATTAGCTTCACCTGAATGTAAGCTCACTTTTCTTAGTACAACAACAGTAATGTTCCACAACTATCTAGACCCCTTCTTTTCTGTGTAGTATTTCTGGGTATAGTACAGTGGTTCCCAAACTTTTTTGGCTTACCACTCCCTTTCCAGAAAAAAAATATTACTTAGCCCCCTGGAAATTAATTTTTAAAAATTTTAATAGCAATTAATAGGAAAGATAAATACACCTGTGGCCATCACCGCCCCACTTGGACTGCTGCAGCACCCATCAGGGGGTGGTAGCATCCACTTTGGGAATCACTGGAGTAGTATAGTAGATTTCTGGGTAATCCCCTTCTCACTGGCACCACTGGCTTTCCTGAGGCTACCAGTCTGACCTGCTTTGTTAACAGTTATATATGTCACTATTAATAAACTGTTCTCACTCAGAGTCTGTACTTAACCTACCTTTATTAAATTTGCTTGACACCAGTAGTGGTATCTCTGTGTCCAAGGACATACACTTTTTTCTGTTACTTTGGGGACAGAGTTCCAAATTGCTTTCCAGAAGAGCTGGATCATTTTACAAATCCACTAACAGTACAAGTGCTTCCAGGTCTTATGAGCAATAAGAGGGAACACTAGACATTTTCAATGATTCTCACAACCTCATAAAGCTCTTTAAAAGAAAAATTATGAACGAAAGATAAAACAACTTCAGCTGTCCCCATGAACTAGGTCATCCAGAATCCAAAAGAAGGTTAAAAACAACAAAAATGATGAACTGACACTTACTGAACCTGAGCTCATGCAGCATCTCCTACTTTATAGGCAGCTGCACCAGTAGGCCCAAGGACATAACACAGGCTATGCCCATATCCCTGTCCCCTCCTTTTCCTCTTTACATTGCCATGAAAACTCTGGATGTGGGCTGCATAATTTGCCCTGGCTACAGTAGACAGCAGAAGACCACAAAAGCCAGTCAGGAGCCACAGCCCTGTAGCACTAGTACTCCAAAGCTCCCAAGAGCCAGTGCCAAGGAAGATAACCTTGTAGCATCAGATCTTCAAAGATCTATAGTGAATGCTGAGATTAAGAACCAAGGAGAGGAAACTATTTTGTGTGCAGGAGCTGTGAAGCATCCTACTACCAAGCTGGAGGGAAAAAGTACAACATCCAACTAGAGTCAATTCTAATCACTCAAAAGTTATTTGGGACAGAGATGTAGGCTGGTGAACCATTAATTTACTCAGTGTGAGAGATAATTGAGATGCTTTGAGATCCAGCCCCAAAGGAAATCACAATTAGAGGAAGGTGATTTCCTGATTTCCTGATTGGAAATGAAAATGAAGGGGGGTTGGGAGTGGGACTGAAATTACCAAAGATTTCAGGAAAAAGAAAATTCAAAGACTTTGAATATGAAACTGATAGGTCAATAGGGAAAACTGTAACAGATGGAAATATGACCTTCAGATCTAATAAAGAAGTTCAAGCATATATAAGTAAATACTGCAAAACAAAGGGGAAAGTTCCAACAATGACAAGATGGAGAACCCTGTGGAATTTGAGGAAAACACAGAATCCTGAGTGCTTCAAAAGAGAAAAGAGAATTATGAAAGCACAAGTTATGGCCTGCATAGCAAAAATAATGAATAGAAAAGAAAAACAAATCCACAGTGACAAAGCTCACCAAAGAAATAAGAAAGAACAATAGAGAGAGAATGTAAATACCCAGAAAGGCAAATCTATAAGAAAAAAGTGGAAAAAACCCAGCAACATCAAAAAGGAACTATGCTCATTATATAACAAAAACACTGATCTCAAATCAAGATACACAGAGCCAATCTAAGAATCATAGGTTACCCAGATGAACATGAAAACACAAAAAAAAACCCTTTAATACCACTGTGTTGAAATTGTACCTGGTGATAGCCCCACTAAGCATCACCACCACAACCCCCAGTTGTTATAAGCAAGTTTATAAATATGTAGTATAAGGAGGCAGTTAGCTGCTCAGTGTAGTGTTCAAATCCAGCCTAAGACCTTTACTAAATGTGTGGTGCTAAATCACTTAACTTCTCTTTGCCCTAAAACATGGGAAAACGAAATGGCAAATCACTCTAATATTTTTGCCAAGAAAACCTCAACAATGGAGTCACAAAGAGCTGGGCACAGCTAAACAACAGTGTAAGGTAAGAGTAGTATAAACAAAGATGTCACTTACAAATTGTCCCATATTTTATATGGAAGTATAACAGTCACTTACAAATTGTCTCATAAATTAGGGGAATATAGGAGCTGCTGGCAAATGCCTTAAAAATTAACTGAGGTCATATCCTAAGACTATGTGCTGGAGGCAGCTGGGTAGCTCAGTGGATTGAGAGCTAGGCCTAGAGACCGGAGGTTCAAGTCTGGCCTCAGATACTTCCTAGCTATGTAACCCTGGGTAAGTCACTTAATCCCCATTGCCTAGCCCTTACCACTCTTCTCTGCCTTGACTCCAAGACGGAAGGTAAGGGTTTAAAAAAAAAAAAAAAGACTATGTGCTAAATCTGGGGCCCTAATGCAATAGTCCCTCAGCCCTTCTAACTGCTCTTGGTCTGTAAGCTTCAGATAAGCTCTGGACATCACAGAAAAAACCAGCAAAATACTAATATGGTGTTGATAATTTTAAGATGATATTTATATTTTAATGAACTAAGCCAAAGGTGGCACGAATAAAAGTTAATCTGCTTCCTACCACTAAAACACTATAAAAAATAGGACTTCAAACTCCTTCCTCCTGAGCACTCCTCTACCTGCTGCCCAAGTGCTAACAACTCTGATCCACACTTGCACTAAATGACTTTGTGCCCTTCCACTCCCATTCTGCAATACTCCTATTCCTTCACTACTCACCATTTACTTCTGTACCTTCAGTGCCTTAATAAAGTATGATTGAATCCCTACTTGCAGCCATTGTGGTTTTTCTAGAAAATATTCAAGGAACCAGACATACTTGCCCCAACACAAAGAAATACTTTGTACTTTTCCCCCTTATTTCATAAAATAGGAGGACCATGTCTGAGACTAAATTCTGCTTGCAGCTGCCCCTACCATGAACCAGCATGGTGCAATAAATTCATTGGTAAACAAAGGTGGGCAGATGAACCTCATGTCTCCTTCCAGGAAGGATTTTTCCATGATTTGGGTCATAATACATCAATTAATAATTCCATCAATAAATTAATAATTTAGTCATAATGAAAGAAATAGTAGGAGAGAACTACTCAGAACTTCTGAAATTAAGAAATGAAATTCCAATAGAATTCACAGATTGCCTCCAGGAAAAAAAAAAGTCCAAGGCTGCAAATTATAATGCACATAATAATTAAATTGAACAACTAAAAAAAATTAACTAATGAATTTAGAAACAAGAAGTTTTGCAAGTCATCAGGATCAATTACAAAAGAGCATTCAAATAATGCAAGACTATTTTGTACCCCCTAGAAAATGTAGGAAGGAATGGAATGGAATGTTCTGAAGAGTAAGCTCAGGATGTAGCCGGGGTGACCTAGCTACAAATCTGAGCTTTAACATACATAATAAATATATGGTTTTCTAATGAAAAAGAAAAGTTTAAAGTATTTTTAGAAAAAAAAAACAGAACTGAAAAGACTATTTGCTTCTCAAACATCCCAAATAACAGAAATTCAGCAGAAGACAACAAATGCTGCAGGCAAGGATAGAAATAGCAAGAGATAACAAAAGAGAACCATTAAGAGACTTCTTTCTAAATGTACACTGTAAAGGGAACCCCTTCCTCCTATGGTTGTGAACTTTCTTCTAGTCCAACCCATCCAATTAGCATCCAGAGTTGGAATGCTCCAAACGGAGGTCACAGGTTAAGAGCTCTAGGAACATGACCTGGAATGGGCAGAGAGACTTTGATTGGTTCTTGAGATGTGATAGACCATCTCAGAGAGACAGGAAGGGACATGGAGAAAAAGGCTATAAAGATGAGACTAGAGGAGATCAACTCCTTGGCATGAGTTTTCTGGGATTAATTCTTCTACTCCATTCAGCTTTGGTGGCTCAAGCACAAGACAGCCTTGTGGGTTGCTAAGATTCTTGCTCCAAAGAAACTACCAGACTTCCACATGGAGATTGGAACCTTGTCAGGGAGTGAGCTGAAATTTTATGGACCACACTTTAGAGTGGTAGGCTAGGAAATAAATTTTCTATTCCCTTCCTTCCTTATTTCTTTCTTATATTATATTTATATGTGTTATTTAAAATCACTTGGGATACTTGGAACTACATTTCCCGTGATCCCCAATGGGTTTCCTGTTTTGGATGACATATTCAAGGTGAGGGACTGTTTTAAAATAGGGGGAAGTGACTTTGAACTTCCTTTTTAGCTACCTGAGCGCGCGAAGATAGGAAGGTAAAATGGCTGAGGTGATGTTGGAATAGGTTTCTTACAGGCGCGTGGTAAATTTATCTCTATCAGCATGGCTTTTATTAAAATACTATTCTCCCTTCTAATCTCGGCCCTCATCATTTTTAATCATAACATATATTAGATTAAATTATTAAAAAGCTACTATCATCCTTGTGACTTAAGAGTTAATTTTATAAAAGGCAACCACGACAATTTTTTTACTAATATTATTTAACAAAACCAACTTCTAAACATTACATGTAGCATTTTACATATTACATTTATTTTCATTATAACATTTGGCAGACCATAAAGTTTTGACAATTTATTTTCATCATTACAACACCAGGAGGGAGAGGTGGAAAGGTTATGGTCAAAAGGGAGGCAAGCATTACAGATGGAACCTGATGACACCCTGTCCACAGGTGAAAAAATGAGTTTTGTTTTGTTTTTGTGACACTACAACATGGGAGGGTACATGAAAAAGAAAAGAAGGGAAGTAGAGAGTTAGAGAGGAGTGTGTGTGTGATATGCTGAGGTCAAATCAATGGCTAGCAATGAAGAGAGAGTGACTTCCTGTGCTCTCATAAGAGAAAAGCCTACAGAAGAGAAAAAGAAAAAGGTCTTATTTTGGTTGTGGGAAGGGATTCCTCTGAAGAATCTTCCTCTGGTTGGAGAGAGATGGTTGGTTAAGGAAGATGGGGATTCTACACTGCATTTGATGTTGAAAAGTTTATTCAATCTAAATTGGAGGGAAGGAAGAGAGCTGGTATTCCTGAGGTAACTGGTACCAAGGGACTGGGAGAATATAAACACAATGAGGAGATTTTTGATGCAAATGTGGGGGGAAAAGGTAGCTAAGGGATAGTAGGTATTGATCAGTGGGGAGCTACACCATCAGAGATGTGGTGGGGGAGGACTCATAACATGGGGCAGTGTCTTCTGAGACATTTGCAATAACATGGACTATTATGGAAGTGAGGTACAATAGAAAATAGGAAGACTCGTATTTAAGTAGTGGCAGAAAATGCCAAATAGAAAAGAAATTAGGGTCTAGAGTAGAGAGGATGGATCATGAAGAAAGTGGCAGAAATCCTTTTTAAATAATGGATACAAAAATTCAACTAAAAAAACCTAATTAACAAGACCAGTTAAAAAGAGGAAGAGGGGGAACCTATTTGACAAACCTAGAGGAAAAAGAGAGAGAGGTCAAGAAAAGCAAGAGAAAAAAAGAGCTAATAAATAGAAGCCCCAAAAAAGTGGTAATAAAACTCAAGGGTGAATAGAAAACAGCCAGTAAGAACAGAGGTGCCTTTAAAAAAAAAAAAAAAAAGATAAAATGAAGGAGTACAATGCTGTGTTTATAGCAGAAGAAAAAAAATTTGTAATTTGAAAGAAAAAAACCTAGTATGTGGGAAAGATGGAGGAAAATAGAAACCTAAATTCTTACAACTTTAAATGCGAATGGAAGAAATAATTCAATAAAATTTTTTAAAATTGGATAAAAATCAATCTGTTGCTTACCCAAAACACATTTTAAAAACAAAGCCATATACAAAGTAAAACTGAGAGAATAGAAAAAAATTTCACCTTGAATTAAGTGAAATCAAGTAAAAAAGCAGATTCTATCATATCTGACAAAGTAAAATCAAACATTCAAAAAAATAAAAAAGAGAAAACAAGGTAACTATATTATACTGAAAGAAGCCAGAGACAAAAAACCAATATCAATAATGCTCCAAATGTCTTAGCATCCAAATTCATAAAGAAAATATTATCTGAGCTTCAAGAAGACACAGATAGTAGGTAACACAATAGAATCAGTAGAGCCTGATATCCTTTTCTTGGTTTTGTTTAATTCTAACAGAAACAACAACAAAAGAGGAAAAAAGGAACTAAACAAATTGTGGGAGAAACTAGAGTTTAAAGAGATGTCTTCTAAATGGGATAGCAAAAGAGTGTTAGAAATAAATTTAGGACTAAATTTTCTTCTGACAATTTATTTCTAAAATTGGGACTAGAGTCCTAAATTTATTTCTAACAAGAGTTCAGTGATTCCCAAAGTGGGCGCTACCGCCCCCTGGTGGGTGCTGCAGCGATCCAGGGGAGTGGTAATGGACACACTTTTTTTGTATTACATTCTATTCTGAGTCAATAAATAGTTTCATAATTTCCAGGGGACACTAAGTAATATTTTTTCTGGAAAGGGCCAAAAAAGTTTGGGAACCACTGGTATACATATTGCTTAGCACCACATGGAACTTTTACAAAAATTGACAATGAACTAGGGCAGAGGCATTACAAACTAATATAAAAAGGCAGAAATAGCTAATAATGCTTTACAGAACATAATGCAATAAAATTAGAAATTGGTATAGGAACCACAAACAAAAGACACAGAAATGGAGACTTAACAATGAAATATAAAACAATGAGTATGTTAAAGAAGAAATCACAGAAACTGTATATATGGGAAAGAACATATGATGATGAAACAACATAAACAATATTTCTGGAATGAAGTTAAAGCAGTCCTCAGAAGAAAATCATAATCTTACAAACATTAACAAAATAGAAAAAGAATATTAATGAATTGAACATGCATTTAAAAAAATTATAAAACAGATGAACCTACCTAAAATAAACACATAAAAGGAGATATAAAAATTAATGGGCAAATAGATAAATTTGAAATACAAGAAAATATAAAAATGATGAATATCTAGAAGCTGGTTCTTTGAAAAGGCTAATAAAATTGATAAATCATTAGGTAACCTCATTAAAAAGAAGAAAGACAAAAATCAAATCAATAAAGTAGCAAATGAGTAAGGCAAAACCAGAAGAAATAAAAAGAACCATCTGAACTTGTTATCCATAGTTAGTTAACAAAACAAAGACGACAAAATAGAATACTTTCAAAAAATATAAAATAGCCAAAATATCAGAAGACAGACAGAGATCTTAAATAGCCCAGTCTATAAAAGGAAACAGATCTAGCTGTAAAGGAGCTACTAAGGGGGGAAAAAAAAAAACAACTCCTGGTCCTGATGAATTCATAGAAGAATTCTTTAAATTTTTTCAGAACAGTAAGCACCTATAATTTACAAATTATTCTCAAAATTTAGGGAAACACATAGTCAAAATTGTTTAATCAGACAATGACTTATCCAAAGAAAAAATCATTTATTATGAGCAAATGGGATTAAGATCAGGGATGTAAGAATAGAATATTAGAAAAACAATCAACATAATCAATCATATTAAAAATCAAAACATCCAAACTGCATCATCTTAATAGATGTGGAAAAAGCCACTAACAAAAAACAATACTCTTATTAAAAACCCTGTATGTCTACATAGGGAGACCTTTAAAAAAACATAAAAACTAAAACCAAGCATCATATGTAATAGAGGACACAATTTTTCCAATAAATAAGGAAATGAAGCAAGGATGCTGAAAAAAAGTGTATTGTAACACTTTTAGAGAAGGTAAGTTGAAACTTCTAGTGTCTCTGTCTGGTCAGGCTGATAGGCAGAAGATGACAGGTCTCAGACCTGAAACTATGAACAACACAATTTGACTACTATAGTTATATAACAAAAGGGTTTAATATAATAAATTTAAACAAGGAAAGGGAATGGGAAGGAGGACCAACAGAATTTCCCTAGCACTATGATACTATTACTCCTCCCACTTGAAGTAACAGATTTGCAAGAATCTGGCTTCTGTTTCTTGAGGCTAAATGAAAAATGTAAAAATTTAAATGAACATACAATAGCTTCAAATATTATATTTTTATAAGATTTATTTATAATCACTTGAAGTAAAGGAATAAAAAGGTAATTACATAACAAAATTTAAAAAAAACACCACATACTCAAGGTAATCTACCTGCTCTGCCAAAACCACCAACAGGAAGCAAAAGAGTGCTTAGATACAGAATTCCACCCAATTTATCTCCTGTCTACATCAGCCTATAACAACAGGAAGACAATGGGTTCCTGGGTAATGTAGTTCAAAAGTACACTCCCCCCTGAGATCCCTTGGAAGACTAGTCTCTCCAATGAATCTTGTAAATATAATCAACTTTTAAATTACAATAATTTGGGGGAAAAAGAACAAAACCAATGATTGCTAGGCAAATTGACAAAAGCCAATTTGGGGGCAGTCACCTTTGGCATAAGAGTGTACATTCAAAATAAATGCATTTCACCCCCCCCCCCAATTTCAAATAACCACATCCCAAAGTTCACTCTGGATCTTCTGGTGAAACATGTGTAGTCTCTTCAGGTATTTTCATGGCGCTTTCTCCAAACAGTTCACTTTCTGGATTCAAGGAGGTAGCAAGTTTCTTATCCTAAAATTACTCTCAAAAGAATTTAAAATTGTATTATAGGAAATTAATATATTTCCCCCTGAGGAGGATGGTGACAAACACAGGGCTCACTCAGGGATGCATGGCTGAGTTATGAGGTATATGAATCAATTGGCAAAAGAAATAAAAAAAATCAAGAAATCCAAATAAAAGAGAAAAAATAACTTGTAGATAGAATATAAAACATCAAAATCTTATGTCTAAAAAAATCTAAGTAAAGGAAAAATAAATCTATAACAACAGGTCCTTGAATCAGGGCCCAATTAAAGTGATTTATGTAATTATGCACTTACCCAATCAGTAGCCAAGACTACAGAAAGTTTGCCACACTATGAAAAACAGAAAAGGGACTATATTTCAGCAGCAAATGGAAAACAGCATTTCCAGGTCTGATTTGACCTTATCTCACAGGGATACTGGAGCCAGGATGCCAGCCTGTAATGGGGAAATAGGGTTTTGGGGGTCAAATATATTAAAAGGTGCTCCCCATGGGAAATTTCCCCAATTAAGTAATAACCTCAAGTCAAAATTGACTTTATGGAAGTTTATTTACAATTGAGAAGAGAGAGAGGAAATAAGGAAATAATAATGTAACACAGTAGGTAAATTACTATGATCTTCTAATTAATCCAAGTAGATCTAATTAACCCAAGTTGAGGGTCAGAGGGCCAGAGGCTCAGATGAATCTCTATTAAAGGGAAGTTCTTTAAGAGAAGTTCAGGAAGATTCAGTCTTTAAACTCACTACATGGACTTCTAAAGAAGATATTACAGCAGTCTCACTAAGGTCTCAGCGTTCTAGCCAGCACTCCTCCACAAACCAGGAAAGCTAGAAGACTTAGCCCAGCTGACTGAGGTCTCTTTTTAAAGGGGTCACTTATGTGTCATTTCCTGTGCCTCCCTCCTAGTTTGTGTGTCCAATCACAATAGACACTTCTCTTAGGACTGCCTAGGGGGCAGTCAGTTGATTCTGATTTGTCACCCACCCTAGCACACATGGGTTATGTACCTCCCAAAATTGGAGGTATTCTCACCTTTGGTGATTAAATCTAAAGATGGGCAGGGTAGATTTACTAATCGTCACAAGCCAAAGTGAGGTACTTGGGAGAATGTGGCTCAGGGAAGACTGGCCTCTGAAATGTCAAAACAACTGCAATCTCAAACCCCAAACAAGTTTAAGTCCTTTTGTCTTGGCTCAAAATTTCATCAATCCCACTGGGATTGGTTGGTCTCTGACCTTGTGCTCGACTGGCACTATGCAAGTTAGCTTTGTGCTTCTTTGGCACTGTACAGTGGCTCTTTTTGTATTCTCTTCTTCTGGAATCAGACAGAATCATTAAGAAAAGTCCCATAATTTTTTTAAACAATCAATGGCAGTATTTATATAATCTAAAGCTTTTTGGGGGGTATACAATGACAGTAGGGTAAATTGACATTTTTAAAATTATCCTAGTGCAAAAATAAAAACAAAAACAAAAACTTTTTAATACTAGTAACATGTGTTTCAAGTCCAAAAAAGGAGAGAAAAAATAAAACTCAAATATTGTATTGTACATGCAGGAAATAAAACAATAATAAAAATATTTTAAAAATCAAAAATATATAGGTTACAATCAGTGACACAGTATGTCAGCCAAGGAAAGATAGAATACAAAGGTTTCTCATCCTAAAATGAGATTCATTTCCTTTTTAACTTGACCATGAACCACTCTGTGAGTGCAAATGATTTTCACAAAGTAACAGTTTTATAAAACAGTAATGCAGCAGGTAATGCACATTCAAAGAAAGTACCAAAATTCCCAATAGCCCAGTTAATGACAACAGCAAACAAACCCACTATCATATAGGATTCACATGAGTATATAGTAACTTGCTAAGTGTTATTAAAAAAAAAAAAAAACAACCTATGAACTCATGGATACTTGTCACAAGTTCTACAGATGTAGCAAATCTTTCAACCTTGGCTGAGATATTTTTAACAAAGTCTATTACTGCCATCATTCCAAAATTTGGCAGAAGACTCTAGAAAAAAGAAACAGAAATCTCTATACTGTTGATGAAAACCTTTTGGGTTTAAAAGGTCACAAAGAATCTAGATCATTCTGGTACAGGTAGATTAAGCTGAAGAGTTAAGATCGTCCAGAAACTGAGGTTTCATTAGAGGTGCTCTCTTTTGGGAGCCAGCCAGAGGTACTACACCCTAGGAACAACTTCATAGCTCCTCTGGTATGAGACTCTAATATGTCTCATATAATGATATTTTGCAAAGCAATATGGAAAGCAAGATGATGGACAGTTACCTGATTAGAACATGGAATGAACTGAGCCTGGCAGAGGCTGGCATGTGCCAAATCAGTTGATGCTCAGGTATATAAGGAAGGATTTGAACTGGGACAGGGTCTCAATCTGAGATATTTGGGTAAGTGGGATGTTGTGGTATGGTGTTACCAGCAATCTGCACTAACCATTTCCAGAGTCCCAGATCCTATGTTATCCTTATACTGAGTAATCTGATCCTTGAATCATATTCCAAAAAGAAACAACATCTATCATCAAATAACCTGATTTAGGTGAATCAGTCTGGCCCTGCCTGGCTGGCAACTGGCAATTATCAATTGACAACTGGCAAGCCTGATTACCTTCAATTCAAGTACCATCTTTATCATCATTAGCTTAGATCAAGAACTTCCTGTTTCCTTCATTCCCAGTTATTTACCCTATTCTCCTTCTAAGCCTGAAGCACATAAAATCTTTGAACTTACCTAGATTTGGTGTCAACTCTATCTTAAGGCTTAATGATTGTATCCCTGGGACATTTGAAGGAAGGAGAATAATATCTGTCATAGCAAGGTATAATCCGCAGTCAACTCTAGCATTCAGGCCCAAATGGCAAAAGGATGTAAGGAGATGAATTTCTCCCCTGAATCTCAGGATTATTCAAACTAATCACAAGAACCAGTGCACCCAGGAATGGTAGGAAGAAAAAGCATCCCAAAACTGGGAACTGTTTTAGATAGGTAATATACTTCTCTTTCAAAGAGTGAGCCATGCTTACAATTCAACTTCCTGTTTGGAAGAGTAACTTTCCTTGTCCTTCCTCCCTGGGGTAAAATGCTAGGGGCCATGTGCTACCTCAGTCTCCTCCCCCACAGGCTAACTGGGGTAGGGGTGGGTGTGTTCCCCTGCTAAAAAGCAGCTAGTGCAGGCTAGCTGGGGGGTGGGAGGGGCAGGGAGAAGGGGTTTATACTTCACCCTCCACAGCAAAAACAAAGGTGTTTCTAAATGGCTTTCGAACACTCCGACAATTGGGGGTGCAGACTGCAGTAGCTCATGGACAGCAGGAATGGCAAAGACCCCCAGGCAGTGTCTGGTCAAACTTGGGGGACAGCAATATGCTTGCAGGATCTCAGCTTCCAAGAGGGAAGGTGGGTGAGAAAACAGGCAGCTGGGACCACCCAGGGAGTTAGCAACAGGAGGCTGGATCCACAGCAAAGAGGATGGGAGGGAGAAGTAGCTTATCCCTCTCGGCCAAGAACTCCCTGAAAAGCCACTCAAATGAAAGCAGCAGGGAGGGTGGGGTGACTGGGGAAAATAGGAAAAAGAACTAAAAAAAAAGCAGGAGCAGGGCACCAGAAATGGCAGGAGAGAAACACAGATTTGCAAAATTTATCTAGTTTATCTTTAAAAAAATTGAGAATTCTTTTTCCAACTTCAGTGGTCTCCATCAATGTAAAAACTAAAATGAATATACAATAGCTTCAAATATTATATATTTTATAAGATTTATTTATAATCACTAGAAGTAAAGGAATAAAAAGGTAATTATATATAACAACAACAAAAAAAACCTCGTGCTCATTGCTCAAACTAATCTATCTGCTCAACATGCCCGCTCTGCCAAAACTGCCAAGAGGAAGCAAAAGAGCGCCTAGTCATGGAACTCCACCCAATTTATCTCCTGTTTATGTCAGCCTGTAACAACAGGAAGTCAGTGGGATCCTGGGTAATATAGTTCAAAGGCACAAGATTTCCAATTACACACAAACTACACTGACTGTTTCCCAAAATCCCAACTGGCTTCCCTGACAATGACCCCTCCCAAAATAGTCTGGGTAAATGGAAGTATAGTTCAGATTTGAAGATGGTGACTGTATGGCAGTCACCCAAGGTCTTACAGCTAAGAGGCTATAAGTCTCTTTGAAAACAAACAGGCATAGCCTCTCTCTCTGGTTGGCTTGGCTCACGGGAATAGCAATAAATGCCCATAAACAGATCAGGCACAAAAAGGTCGAAGCAGATGTTAATTTAGATGTGATATCTATCCAGATTCTGGAAAGCTGGTCAGAGAGCCTCAGCTGTCAGGTTCAACAGCTTCTCCCAGGAAAAGTTAGTTATCTCATCAAAGAAAGTGCTCCCTCCAAGTTCCAAAGAAAACAGGAACCCAGCTCTCAGTTCTAGGCTTCAAGTCCTCTTTTTATTATTTCCTGACACTCCTTTTGGAACTCTTTCCTTGAGTTCCATGGGTAAGCTCCATGAGCCACTTGATTTACAACCTATATTATTTGAAAAACTTAACCTTCTTATTTCCCTATTTTAATAATGCCTTCTATCATTTGATATAATTTTGGAAATGCTAGCAATAACCGTAAGACAAGAAAAAGAAATTTAAAGTTTAAAAATAAGTAAAGAAGAGATAATATTAGCCCTATTTGTTGATAGGATGGTTTACTTGGAAAATCCCATCAAAGATTCTAACTGAGGCTATTAATAGTATAAGCAAAATAACATGCCACAAAACAAAAGCATTGCTATATAATAACAAAACACCATAAGCTATTATTGCAAAAAACTGCTAAACTATACCAATATAATAAAAATAATATTATATTACTAAAATTAATTTATACTGTTTATGCTCTAATAATCAAATTACCAAAGGGATACTTTTTTAGAACTTTATAAAAAAAAATCATTTATTTAGAAAAATAAAAGATCCAGAATGTCAATGGAAATTGTGAAAGAAGATAAAGACCAAGGGAGAAGAGTACTTCTAGACCTAAAATTATATTAAAAAGCAGCAGTCATCAAAACCATCTGATATTAGTTAAAGAATAGAGACAGATCAAAGTAGCAGACTAGCAATAGAGATTCAGAAACAATAGAATTCAATAATACAGAGTTTGATGAAGTGGAAAATGTGTATTACCTAGAGAAAACTCCATAATGTCTTATGGTTATTGCTATCTGCTAAAAACAACAACAAAAAATACCTGCTAGGAAAACTGGAAAGCAATCTGGCAGAAATTAAATTTAAACCACATTCCACAATACATTCTATTTATTTTATTTTATTTTACCACAATACATTCTAAATGGATATGCTCTCTAAATGTCAAAGATTATACAATTAAAGAATTAGAAAATTATCAGATCATATGCTTCTCATTGGTAGGAGATATTCTTGATGAAACAGGAGATAACAATTATAAAAGATAAAATAGATATTTGATTACTTAAAACTGAAAACTTCTTCACAGATAACATTAATGGCTCTGGGATAAAAAGGGAAGTGATCAAATGGAAAAAAATTCTTAAGTTTCAGATTGCTCTAATAAGGATCTGGTATTCCAGTTATAGAAACAATAAATAAATTTACATAGATACATACATATGCATTTCTCAGTAAATGATCAAAAGATATGAGCAAACACTTCTCAAAAGAATGCAAAGTATTCACAACCCCCTGAAAAAAATGTTCCAAATCACCAATAATAAGAGAAATACATATCAAAACAACCCTGAGATAACAAAAAAAGTCAACAGTCAATGTTGGAGGCATTGTGAAAAGATAGGTACAGTAATATGTTGTTGGAAGGGCTGTGAAATGGTAGAACCATGACAGAAAGTAGTTTGGAATTATTCAAATAAAGTGACTAATATGCCCATAGCCTCTGACTCAGGGGTTTCATCATTAGGCTTACACCTCAAGGAAGCCATTGATAAGAAAAAAGTTTCTAAGTACTCCAAAATATTTATAGCAACACTTTCTGTGACAGCTAAGAATTATAAACAAAGAAGATCAATGTCCATAAAATGGGGGAATAGCTAAACAATTTATGACATATGCATGTAATGAAATATTACTGTGCTATTAAGAAATTATATGTGTGATGAATGTAGAAAAAAGCATAGAAATATCTACATAAACTGATGGAGATTGTAGTAGAACAAAAAAAAAAAATATTCATAGTGACTACAATATAAATGCAAAAAACACGCCAAAAAAATCTCAAGTAAATGTAATGAAATTATAAACATTAAACAGGTCGATAATGAAAAGAGGTGAGAGGATACCATCATCCTACCTTTTCATGCCATGCAGGAAGTCCATAATTATTAAACATTGCACATGTTTCTAGATTTTTTCAGAGTATCATCAATTATGCCAACTCACGCCCCCCCCCCCCATAAAAATATTTTTCATATAGGATGGCTCTCTGGGGAGGTAGCAAAAGAGACACATTTGGGATATATAGGGTAATGTAAGAAAAAAACATTTTAAAAAAATTTTAAGAGGAGGGAAAGAACATGAATCCTGTAACCATGGAAAAATACTTAAATTTAAAAATCAAATTAAATAAATAAATGAAAATAAAAATAAAAATAAAACCTTTTTAAAATAATGGTTTATTAGTGTGCCTGTTTTCTGTTGATCTTGCCAACATTTGTAATTTTACCATTGTTAACTCTGAAAAATAAAGTGTTCGCAAGTGAATCATTAGCAAAAACTGTTTTATTCTGTTAGAGGAAAGAAACTGAGACATATATGCCAGGACTCAGTAATAAGACTAAGTCCATTCCAGCAGGCAAAGGAAAGAGTATACAGTTTCAGTGGAAACAAGGGTGGAGGGGACCAGGAAGCAGTACAGTTGTTTGAACTCTGCCCAGCAACAAAGTATCTATTTATGCCAGGGTCTCTCTTTCATCTGGCAACAGACATTTTTCTCAATTCAGGGCCTTATGACCTGGATGGGGGCTAAGCAGTTGTTTGTGCAGTTCAGGAATCACCCGAGGCTGATTTTAATTGGTTCAGTGGCCACTGGCTCTGCAGGACCCTGGGATTCACTTGGAGGATATGTCAAGCTTACAGGGTCTCCTAATTTGTTCTCTGGTTCATGTTCAGGACCTGGGAAATGGGACAGCTCAGGAAAAACAGTGGCATTACTCAAGGGTCATTGCAAAGACCCTGACGTTTCCCCCTTTTAGTCATGGGATCTTTGGGGCCCTCCAATGACCAATAGTAGGTATTGCTTCAGAAGACAAAGAAGCAGGGCTGGTACATAGTTCTTTAGATCATAAAGGGGGCATTAAGTGAAAAGAAAGCTATGCAGTGGTGGCAATAACCTGCTAGCCCCGAGAAGGCCTGGAGCTGGTGCTGGGTGGAAGGAATGGGGAGCCTTAAGACTATACAAGTGTAGAATGAGTGGGAGATGCCATCAGGGCAAGAAGATGGCCCAAGAATTTAGCAGAGGGGATACAAAACTTGGAGGTTTTGTGGCAAGTCAAATTAGAAAAATAGTGTCCTTGATATAAGCATCAACAGAGGAAAGATAGAGAAGGAAATCATCAACATGTAGGAGAATGATTGAGGAACAGAAGAACTGGAGCTACACCAGGTCCTGCATGAGAACTCGAGAGAAGTTAGTTAGACTCAGTATAACCTCAAGGTGATGGTATACCAGGATCCTTCTCAGTGAAGGCAAAAAGATACTGGAAATGAACCAAGACTAAGAAAAGAACTTACTAAGGAGGTCAATAATAGAGATGGGAAGTGGTGACAGGCACATTGGTTAAGAGGGTTGGGGGTTAAGGATGATGGGTGCCCAGGGGACATTTATGGTACAAAGTCAAGGACCAACCTCCATCTCCCACCCTTGGGTTTCCTAATTGGAAATATTAGAGTATTGTAAGGATAAGTACAAGGGGAAATTAACTCAGCAGACAAAAAGGTCTGAATCAAAGGACTGGCTCCTTCAACTCAAGGGCTACTGATGAATGAAAGGAAGAAGCTTCAAAGGAACAAACTGAACCTGACTAGGTGGGGCACTATGAACATGTCCACTATCACTGGAGGTAGCCCATGTGCCAGCAGAATACCTTGTATAATGCCTCCAAGGGAGAGCTAAACTGAGAAGAGAGTACAGAGCATATAAGGGGAAAGGAGGTAGAAGATGCAAAAGGATCAGAGAGGGACTAGGTGAGATACCTTTTGGGACTTTAGTGCTCCTGTAGAAAGTGAGAAAAGTCGAGGCTAAGGAGGCAGATAGGAGCTTCTTCAGAGGAAAGAGTGGACATCTGTGAGGTCTCATAAAAAAAAAAGGAAGGGCTAAGATAGGGACACAGTCTGGGGTGTGTTGAACACCCCCACAATGGTAGCAAACTTATTACTCTGAGGAAGGGAGTGGGGGCATAGGGAATACTAATACAGGGTGGTTCTCCATATCTACTAACATATTTACTAGTGTGTCTTCAATATTTAAATCAGTCACCATGAAGGGGACACACTCCATTGAAGATGAAGCCCAAAGACAGATACACAATGACTAATGAGTAGTGAGGACACATATTCCTCAGAGCCCTGCCACTTTCCATTCCAATTAGGGTTCTTGGAAAGCTGAGAGGCTGCTGAATTGGAGTGGGGGGAGGCCCTAAGTTTTCTTTGGAGGGCAGGACAGTCATGCTTCCAGTGACAGTTTTTTTTACAATAGAAACATGTTCGATCAGCTGGTCCATCTCTCCCTTTCTCTAACTGGATAATTTGGAGGTTCATAATTTTATTAGTCTTCTTTCCTTGACTAAGGAAAGAATGGGCTGACATGTATTGGCCACATTAGGTTCTTTAGTCTGTCAATCCAATGTTGTTGTTGTTGTTGTTGTTTTTATCAAAGGACCATTATGCCATAACCCAGTGTGTGAATCACAAGAATGTAGAAACTTATCATAGACCATATATACACTTTCTCCAGTCTCTTGGTGATACACCAGGACTGAAATTTCCCTGATCAACTGATTTGGAGAATACCTCAGAAATAGTGTCAAGAAGGGCCCAACTCACTTCTTGGGCATGCTTAATTATCTGATATCTTGTGGGTCCCTGAACCATCTGAATTTGCCAAGGGGACAAATTCAGTTGACTTGAACCAGGGGATTCCCCAGGCCTCCAAGGGTTTGAATTAGTTGCTAAATGTTGGAAAGCCCTGTGTTGTAGGTAGATGGGGTGACCTGAAACTCTCATTTAAATGACAAAGGGTCCTCTCTTGTTTGAGAGAACTCTTTGGCCATGGCCCTAAGTTCAGTCTTGGTCCAAGGGGAGAAGGAGTAGGTAGGTTCCCTACTGTCTTTTCCTGTTCCTACTACAGTTTCTTTCTTTACCTTAAAAGGGTATTCTGCAATCAGGAAGGTGGTGGCTGGACAGGGACAAATGAGGATGGGGTAGATACCAAAAGTTGATAGTAAAGGACCTGCCATCTAGTAAGCCTTGAGATCTCATATGTCTTGCCTCAGGTGCTGGTGGTCACAGTAGGCCAATCAAAAGAGGTCAATTGAATGTTGGAAGCATTAATAGAATGCTTCTATTATTATTTTATATATATAAAAATTAAAAGAAGAACAATTCTACAGCAAGCAGAGGTGGTCTTCCACTTAGTTTTTCTAGTTTTGTTTTGCTTAAGTATTCCTTAACAGAAGTCAGGATACTCTCAGCCTCTCTCCTAACAGTTTCTAATTACCATTTGTTAAAAGCATCTCACTTAGGGAACTTAATTTTCTTCTCTACTTTGTTGGATTTCTTTTGGAAAAACTTTATTACTATGAAACTGGCCAACAATGTCAGAGATTCCCTTTAGTTAGGTTTTACCAACTGATTAAGTATTTACAAATTTCAGGTCCGTGTATTAGATGCATATGATCTGCAGTTGTATTTTGGGGGGATTCTCCTTTGCTATCACAATATCCCATCTTAAGTTAATAAAAGGAAAAACCAAAAAGGTACCTGCTTCAAAAAGACTTCCCAGAGAAGAAGCAAGGCTCCTTTCAGTCTGATAGTAAAGCTTCTGTTCTCCAAAGGCTCAGAGCTCAACCAAGCAAGATAGGAACTCAGGGATCAAAGAAGGGAGGATTTTCTGCTGCTTGTAGAACTGCAGGTTGAGCCTGGCAGGACAGGAAGGTCTCAGTTTTCTGATCCCACTTCTGACACCAATTTACCGTTAACTCTGAAAAATAAAGTACCAAAGAGCTCAAAGTAAATCATTAGCAAAAACTGTTTATTTCTTTGGAGGAGAGAAATTGAGATGTGCTTGTCAGAATCCAGTGCTAATACTAAGTGCCAGCAGGCAAAGCAGTGTTAAATAGAGTTTTAGCAGGAACAGGTCGCGGGGGAAAGGGGGGGGGAGCCCTTAAGGAAGTGGTTTGAACTCTGCCCAGCAACAAAGTGTTTAATTATGCCAGGGTCTGTCTCTCTTTTGCCTGGCAGCAGGTATTTTTCCTCAATTCAGGTTGGCCTTATGACCTGGATAGGGGTTCAGCAGTTGTTTGTGAAGTTTATGGATCATCTACTCTTAACTGGTTCTGTGTTTGCTGCAGGACCCTTGGAGTTCACTAGAACGATATGCAAAGGACTATTGTTACGTCAAGCTTACAGGGCCTCCTGATTGGCCCTCTGGGTCATGTTCAGGCCCTGGACAATAGGGTAGTTCAAGAAAAACAGTGGCATTAGTCAAGGGGTCATTGAGAAGACCCTGACATCTTTTTATCATCTTTGTCAATCTGATGGGGTATGAGGTAAAACCTCAAAGTTGCTTTAATATGTATTTCTCTAATTATTAATAATTTGGAACATTTTTAAAAGTTTGTTGGATTACATTCTTTGAAAACTGTCTCTTCATAGTCTTTGATCATTTATCTACTATAGAATGTCCTTTATTATTACACATTTGAATTACCTAGTTATCTTGAATATGAGACCTTTATCAGAGAAACTTAATGTAAAGGTTTTTCCTCTTTTGCTTTTCTTCTATTTTTAACATTAGTTTTGCTTGTGCAAAAAAACTCTTTAATTTTATATAATCAAATATTACCCATTTTATTTTCCTGTGGTACTATTTCTTGGTCAAACTTCCTATATTCATAGATTTAAAAAGTGATTTTTTTCCCTTGTTCTAATTTGCTTTATGATGTCACTTTTGATGCCTCAATCACAAACCATTTGAAGTTTCTCTTAGCATGTGGTGTGAAATGCTGGGCTGTCTAATTTACTGTAGTTTGCTTTCCAGTTTTTCTAACAGTTTTGTTGAAAAGTCAGTCCTTCCCCTTGAAATGGAGTCTTTGAGTTTATTATACACTTTACTATTGTGTCCATTTGCTTCTTTCCACTGTTTGGTCTATTTTTAACCATTATCATTTTGACAATTACTCCTTTTTGGTATAATTTGAAATCTGATGCAGCTAGACCCCCTTATTATGCACTTGCTTTTTTAAAATTATTTCCCTTGAAATTCTTGACTTTTTAGCTGTCTGATTTTTAAATAGATTTCTATGTCTATAAGACAATTATTTGGTGTTTTGACATCACACTAAATAATTTACATAGTACTATCATTTTTATCATAATTCCATGACCTGCCCATGACCAATTACTTTTTCTCCAGTTTAGATCTCTAGTTATGTAAAGGGTTTTTTGTAGTTTCATTCATATAGTTCCTGGAAGTATCTTGATAAATTCCCAAATATTTTTTCAGATTCTGTGGTTATTTTGAATGGAATAGCTCTTTCTACTTCTCCCTGCTGGATTTTGGTAATACATAGGAATATTGGTATTTGTACCCTAAACTTTGGTGAATTTATTAATCGTTTTCAATTATTTTGTTGATTCTGGAGTTTTTAAAGTAAATGATCAAAACAAAAAATTTTGTTTCTTCTTTTGTAACTTAGTTTTTTCTTATTGCTGTACCAAGGATTTCTAACACCATGTTATTTTAGTGATAATGGGAATTCTTGTGCCTTGTCACAATTTTATTGGAGAGACCTCTAATTTTATTCCATAACATAAAATATTTGCTCTAACTTTTTCATATATATAATATAATAATCTGTACTATATTAAGGAAAAGTCCATTTGTTCCAGAGATTTTTAACCTAGAGTCTATGAACTTTTAAAAACTATTTTGATAACTATTTCAAGATCATCAGTCTCGTTTGCAATTCTATGCATTTTATTTCATGAATTTCAAAACATTATTCTGAAAGGAGGTCAAAGCCTTCACCACCCTTCCTAAAGGGTCCACAACACACATAAAGGTTAAGAATTTTGTCCTGGCAGTTTTTAACAGAAGTTATAGAAGTTATAGAAGTTGTCAGGTCTTCTTAAGCCTGAATTACCTATGTAATCTTGTTTTATTGTTATTACTATGGATCTTGCAATTCTGGTACAAACCCAATTTGGTGATGTTATTTTTATATATTACTTTGTCTAACTGCTAATATCTTACTTAAAGTATTTATGTCATTCATTAGGGTTATTGGTAGTCTTTTTTCCTTTGCTTTGTTTAGTTCAAGGCAAATTTTGAACCATAAATAGATTGGAAGGTCTCTTCCCTTTTTTTGCAAACAATTTAATACCTAAGTTAAATGTTTTTTAAATGTTTGATAGAATTTAACTTATAAATCTGTCTGGTGCTGGGGTTTTTGTTTTCTTTGTAAGCTTATACATAGCTTGTTGGATGTCTTGTTTTGAATATTAAATGACTTAAGTTACCTAGTTTTTCTTTTACTAATGTGGGTATTTCATATTTTTTAAGTATTAATTGAGAGTGAAGGAAATTGTACTGGAAGCAATGTTGTACTTCAATTGTACTTCAAGCCAAAATTTGAGGGGCAGCTGGGTAGCTCAGTGGATTGAGAACCAGGCCTAGAGACAGGAGGTCCTAGGTTCAAATCTGGCCTCAAACACTTCCCAGCTGTGTGACCCTGGGCAAGTCACTTGGCCCCCATTGCCTACCCTTACCACTCTTCTGCCATGGAGTCAATATTGACTCCAAGATGGAAGGTAAGGGTTTAAAAAAAAATTGCCAAAATTTGAGACAGGTATCAGGTTAAAGAATATTGATATTAGTACTGAATTTCAGGAGAAAGGAGAGATAATGGAGGGGAGGGAAATAATAAGGATCCAGATAGGGTCTAATCTACATGTTGAGAATTTAAATAATGAAAGACTGTTGAGATAAAAGTGGATAGTCTAGAAGGGACAGTGATAATAGATTATTAAAAAAAAACACATGCTAGCTTCTTTTTGGTGAACAAGCATTTTAGAGAAGGTGGAAGAAGGTAGATATGGGACTATGGTCAGGGATACATTATCTTCTGGGAAGATTCAGATTTCTGTGATGCAAAAAGATGGAAGGAACAAATGATAGAAAAAGGCCTAAAATGAAGGGCAGTGTGTCAGCAAGTTCCACAAGGCATAGAAAAGAACAGGTAATGCTAGAAAGGGAAGTAGTTTCCATTGAGGGCAGCCTATAACTGAATCACAGGGATTCTGAATGGAAACTGGGATTTCTGTGAGGGATTTCATTTCTTACAAAAGCGCCATAATCATTTATAAGTAGTATAATAACATAGAATACTGAATTTGGACTGAGGGAGATCTGAGTTCAAACTCTCCTCAGGCACTTAAGCAAGTAATTTAATCTCTTGGTCTCAGTTCTTAATCTGGAAATGAGGGGGTTTGACTGGATGGCTTCTAAAGGTTCTTTAAGTCTAATGGTGCTCCTATGATTTTATAACAATAGCATCAGAGAGCAAATCAAAAAAAATTTTAATGTATTAAATTATTTTGAGGGAGAAAATGCAGGTAATTGTCAAGATTTAGGTAGTCAGTTGAGTTGGCTTTATTATTATTGATTTTTGTCTATTATTCAAACTTACTGTTGCAGTTTTCAATACTGAGTGGGTATAAATGAAAAGACTATTGGAAAACACAGAATGACTTATTTTCAAAAAAGTCTAATGAAAATGGTTTGTAAGGGAATGAAAAAGGTTTTGTAAAGAATAGTTAAATATAGGGGTAAAAGTCATAAATAGAAATGAGTTTAAATTGAAATAATAAGGATTATGATTAAATAAACTTTTTGTCAGAACTTGTTTTAAGAACAAGTAGATTAACAAAAAAAGGGAATTGTGTTTTTGAGTTGCCTGGGTCTACATTAACAATTTTAATATTCATCTGGCACATAATCCTTATGCAAAAATACAAAAGATTAGTGATTTCATCAGCACTTCTTCTACCAATTTACAATATGGAGAGTCATCCAAGACTTAGTAAAATCCTAAAGAGTTAAAGCAGTGGCACATAGAAGTTAAGTGACAGACAGCAGTACTGTATTTGAAATCACACCACTAAACAACAATTGACCATCTCTATATAATCTTTAATTTAAAAAATTACCTTTTTTATATTTTGAAAAAAGGTAGGCAGAGAAAGGCAAGTCTATACATCTCACTCAGCATACATGTATATAACACCAATAAATATTTGAATACCACAATTCTACTGCTAAATTTAACTTTGAATTTTGTTTTCAATGAAACTAAAAAAGTTCCATTTGTACACCAGTGTTAAAAAGCAAATACAGTTTTTTTTTTAATTTCTCGGGTTTTTCATTGTTTTTGTTTGGAATACAACTTACCAGAGCTTTTTAATTGTCCCAATTCCAAAAAGCAGAATTTTGCAAAATACATGTTTTTTTCTTAGTCATATATCCCGCCCTTCCAGACAGAACCCAGTCCTTAAAATCATATCTCTTGACAGTACTAGTGTAATTTAAAATCAGTAGAACCATGTGATTTCGAGACTCTAGGACGGGGAAATTTTTCTGCAGAAAGCCTAAGTACTGCATACTGTGAAGCCTGTTCTGGTTCACTTCCTCCACTACCAATACCCTAGAATAGTGTAGAATGCACTATGTAAATAATCATTCTTCCATATATTTGCTTTAACATCTTTGCATATATGTGTGTATATATATATATATATATATATATATATATATATATATATATATTAATAATACTTCCTCGGAGAAGCCTTCCCAGTTGTCCCCACTTAACATCTCTCTCCTTAGAATTAACTACTCCTTATATAGCTTTGTACATGAATAGATTTAGTTCTTTGGTAAAAGGGGGGAACAGCAGTTTCGGTTTTTGTCTTTGCAATCCCATAGCACAACATCAGGTTGGGAGTAGTCGTTTGATAATATTCCTGGAATTATAAGATGACCTTGCTTTCTCTCTCTCTAATCAATATGTCTGTAATATAGTTCACGATGGCAATTTCACATCAAAACTTGCCTAGGTTATTGCAGCTAAAATACCAATTTCAGTTCTGAAAATTATCTTGCTCTTTTGATTCAGAAAATCCACTTTAAAAAGAAAAGCTATTCAATTAAGTACAATCACCTGGATTATTTTCTTTTTTGCTAAATTTTTTTTCCCAAAAAAACAAGTAGCATAGGTTTTTTCGGTCCCCCAAATCTCGGTCACCTTTACAGAGCCTGAACGCCCATGCATTTTAGATACTGACACCTATAGGAATAAAAGAATGGGATTAGAATTTAAATAGCTTGTATAAATCTAGTAAAATCATTAAAACCTCAAGAGCCACTGCAGCAGACCTTGCCAAACAAAATACAGCTCCACTCACTTCACTAACTAATAATATATATAGACTGGCTGACCAAAGCAACACTACCTTGCCCAGAATCCAGTGCGCGCTCTCTTCCCCACCTCCTACCCCTTCCCCTCCCTTTCTCTTTTTACACTTATTTCTATTTCCCCGTGGGACACTTCCATGGAGGCTTGGGTTTGCAGGTAGATTTAAGAGTGGCGTCCCCATCAAACTCTAGCTCCGGGTAAAGAAACATTGACTAATGTTTACGTATACGTCGCCAACAAGAAGCAGCCCCTTTGGGTTTGAGAAATTTCGATCACAAACTTTTTAAGCTCAATCTCGCCTACTCTTTTGCACCCCAGGGCCCAACTACAAGTCGCCCATTTGCAAATTCTGGTTCCGGCCACCACGACCTAAGCTTGGCCTTGGGCCGGTCTCTTTGCTCTTCAGAGCCTTTCTCCCAATTTGTAAAAAGAGTAAGGTTTCTGAGGTCCTTTCTGGCGAATCTTTCAAACAGAATGCACAGAAAAGACCCCTATCACATGTTCTTTGCTAATAGCAACCGCGCGAAGCTCGTCACCGCTTCCAAAACACAGTCACAGCACCCGGCCCGCAACCAGTCATCCGAATTCGCTGGAGGTGCAATCTACAACCCACCTGACCCAGAAGAAAGGGAATGATTATTTGCCGGAGGGGGGCGCTTCAATCAGTGGAAAAAAACAAAAAAAACAAACTAACCGTAGTTAACTCTCCCCGAGGGGTCTGGGATTTATCTGGCGCTGCCGGAAGTGGGGCCTCCCGGAGTCTTTAAGAGGGTGGTGCTCTAAACTGGGGCGAGTAAAGGAGACAGTTAGAGGGGATCTCTGGGAGGAAGGGGCTAAGGGAGAGGGAAAAGGGCTGGGCCTCTGCCGGAAGTAGTCCCGCCCGGCACAATTTCCCTGTAAGACTGGAGGCCGGCTGGGCTGGCGGGGGGGCGGGAAAAAGCGGCACCAGGGAAGGGGAAGAAGGCGGCAACCCCAGCTTCTATGGGCGTCGAGGGCTGCTAGCACCCGGCGGGAGACAGCCACCTGGGTACAAGCGCATTCGCCGCGGGGCCGGGGCCGGGGACAGAGAGCCAGCCACCTGGATGGGACCGGCCACCTCCAACTCTCGTCCGTGGGACGACGACAGCCCTTTGGGCAGGTGAGGGGGCCGAGGGTGGGACAGATGTCGCCGGCCATTCCTCTCTGAGTGGGTAATTCCCGAGCCCTAACCCTACCCCCTCCTCTTCTTCTCGAAGCTGTGTTTTGTTCCGCTTGCGATTGATCTATCTGCTGTGTTCCTGTCAGCTGAAGCAAGAAGCCTGAGGAGAGGCAGAGAAAACTACCCTGGGGTGGGGGTGGGGCGCCGTTACCTTCTTCAGCCCCTCCTCCTACTCCTCTTCCTCCTAGTACTAACCCCTTCCTCCACCTTGGGACCCTTAGGGGGTCTGCGTGAGAGGGGCGGGAAAAGGGTCTTTGGGAAGAAAGTTGGTTCCGCACCTGAGGGATGGGGACCAGGTGCTGCTCCTGCTGCCCCCTCAGGTCTTCCTGGGACTTAGTGACTGGGGAAGACGGAGAATTGTCCCTTATTCACTGTAGGTAATGGCCGCCTTGTTCTGAAATGGTTATCGATCCCCGGCCTTGAGCTCTTTCCTCACAGATTAGCCTTTGGGTTCCTCAGCCCTGCCATGCCCCTCGCTCCTTAGGAATCGTTATTGACAGAGATGAGGAGGTCGGTCACTGTATTGCCTACTTAGCAGAACGCCTAAATGCCCCATTGGTTAGGAGGTTAGCTTAATTTAGCTGCTCTGCCCCTCAATTCTGTGAGCCAAGCTGCATGCCAGAATTACGTAGAGGGGATCACCGAATCCAAAGGAGTAAATGAATCTTTGAAGGAAAGTTGAATGTAGAGTTTCCTAGACAGTTTTTGTGGAACAACTAATTTGAAACATGAAAGAAATTAAATATTCATAAAAGATACATGTGAATTAAGATAAAACTTTTTCAGCCCTTAAAGAGTGGTTGCCAAGAAACTCCAACAAGCATTAATTAAGCACTTTCACTTTTATTAATATTGTTAATATTAGTTATTAACTGCTTCAGTTAATACTTTTCCTTTTGCTATTTTAAAATTTCCCAAGTGAAGAAGGCTCTAGATTGGATTGTAGTCTAGTTCTGTTATTTGCTGCTACACAAAATGCACAACCAGAACATTCAAATTAATAAGATTTTGCTCATTTCTCCCCAAGCCGAATTATATAGAGTTCCTGAGATTAATATTATAATAAGTTGTACTGAATTCAATTTTTTAGGGACCTCTAGGTGTGGAAGGCACTGCTTGGAGTTGGGGATACAGATTTTTTTTTAAAAAATGATATTGTTCCTGCCCTAAAGGAGCTTATATTATATATGGTATATATGACACAGATGAAGACAATACAAAGTGCTTTAAGAAAATGTGAGGCTGGAGAAAATACTTTTATCTATGAGTGTTAGTGAATGCGCTATGGAGAAGGTTAAGATTCTAAAAGGCAGGATTGAGGGAGAGACTAAGAGCACTTATTTCTGGCCTGGGGGGGAGGATATACAAAGATGGATTGCATATCAGTTTTAGGTCAGAGCTAGTAGTCCAGCCTAATTTTGGATTATGGAGTAAATAAATATGGAAAGAATGTAGGTTGGAGTCAATTGTGACCTTAAATTCAAGGCTCTAGTGGTTTTTTTTTTTTAATTCTAGAAGTAATAGAAAGGTGATACTGATAGTTTTGGAGCCCAAATTATTTTGTTGCTGAATATGAGAAGGAAAGGGACAGCTAAGTAGCAAAATAGATTGAATACTGGTCCTGGAGTCAAGAAAACCTGAGTTCAAATATAGCTTCATACGCTTACTAGCTATGTGACTTTAGGCAAGTTACTTAACCCTTTTTGCTTTAGGTGTACCTCATTGGTAAAATGAGCTTGGGAAGTAAATGGTAAATGGTTCCAGTATTTTTTTCCAAGAAGACCCTAAATGAGGTCACAGAGAGTCAGTCATAAATGAAACAAACAACAAAAAGAAGGAAGAAATTGTGGACCAGAAAAAAATGTTTAAGGAGTTATATATAAACTTACACTAAATTAGCATTTTTAAGTTTGCAAAATTCTTTCCTCACAAGAGTCTTTTGAAGTAGATAAATCATATTAGTTCTGGCAACAAATGATAGGAGATAGGACCTAAATTAGGGTGGTGGCAAGTATAATTAAACAAGAAACAGTCATGAGCAATATGTAATATAGAAAGAATGGGGAGGCAGGGAACACCTAAAATGAAAAATGAAAGAAGTTAAATGTTCAAAATAAATGTAAATTGGGTAACATGACAAAATTTTTTGAACCTTTAAGAATGCCGGCCAAATGGTGGTCAATTCAGTAAGCAATTTGTTAAGCATTAAGATCAGCTTCCAGAAACCTGTTAGAGAGAAAATGTAGCTGATCTTTAGAATTTAACCTTTATATCAATGCTTTTATGGGAAAATTCATTCAGAGTTTTAACTTGGTTTGGTAGAAGCATAACTATCCTTTTACTTGGCTTTGGGAATCTGTAGGACTAATTCTAATCTCATTAGGATTGAATAATAAATACTCCACATTATTATTTATGTGATAGTAGTAATATCAAAGAATACATTTGGGATTTTCTAGGACAGGTCAGATTCTGTCCCATTATACCTGTGAACAAAATAATAAAAAAATTTTTTTGTTATTTCATATCTTAATTTTAGTTTAGAAAATACGGTCACCAAATGCTTAAGTGATAACTTTTTTTGGTGGGAAGAAAAAGTATTCTTAACCTGTACATAGCACAATGCTTATGGAATGAGTATCTAAATGCAGAAGAGTAAAACTCCCCAAGGTTTCAAGTATGTCGTATTTTGGGTGGTACCACAGGTCTAGATTGAGTACTAAAAGGGTCCTTAGAGGCCATTTTAGTCTAATACCTCTCTTACAGGAGAAGAATTGAAGCCCTAAGAGATTAAGTACTAGGTCACAGGTAGTAAGTAGCAGAGTTGGATTCAAACTCAGGTCCTCTGGTTTCAAATCCAGTGTTATTTCCAGAGTGCTATTCTACTTTGTCCCAAAGCAGAAGACAGGGTTGAGAAAGAGGAGAGCAGTCACAAGTTCTAAATGATTGGTTGGGGAGTGCCATTCATCATCCATGCATTAGCAGCAGCAGCAACATTGATTTCGAGTGGCAGAAACTTCAGAGGTAATATATATTATCCACCTTAATTTTATTAATTTTACTAAAAGATTCATTGCTATATGAATATAGTATTTATTCATATAGCAATGAACACCTTAATTTTACTAAAAGATTCATTGCTATAACCAAGGCCATATAGGTAGCAAGTAATAGCTTGTATTTGAAACCAATTTCTTTGACTCTTAAATCCAGCTCTCTTTTGTATACCATACATACTTTCTCAGGGCAGCCAGCAGATTTACCATAACTCCTACCTCCCTTTCATCCTTAAGTGACAGCTAGCTTGGAGATCATTATAATGATGACCTACCTTCTTTCTCAAATTAACTCTAATTATAGTTTAGCTCATATATGTGTACTAATTTTTTTGATAGGTCTTTACATAAAAAAAAAAATCACTTTCCAATAACCTACCACTCCATATCTCATAGACAGCTAGATTGGTGGTTTTCTATTAAGCTGTAGTCTCATATCACCAACTCCCTTTTTTATATTTGTAGCTAGATGTCATCATGGGCATCTCAACTCAAAATATATGTAAAACAACTCCATTTTCTTCCCCTCAAACCTTTCTTTTGTCCTAATTTTTCTATTCATGTTAGCATACCACCATTCTTAAAGTCATCCAGATATAATATCTAAAAGTCACACTTGACTCTTTCTCAACCCCAAAATCTGTTCAATTTCTATGTTTTGTCATTCTGTCTCCAGCATAAATCTATCTCTTTCCTTATACATTTACTACTCTATTTCAGGCACTCACGACCTATCACTTTGACTGTTAGAGTGATCTCCTACTTCATCCCCCACCTTCTAGCTTCTTTTCTTTCCGATCCATCCTCCTTATGACCATAAAATGTACATTCTAAAAACCGGTCACTCTCACATAGTTTCCTCTTGCATCTAGGATGAAATAAAAATTCCAACTAATTTTAAAAAGTATTTCACATGTCTTCTCTCCATCTACTATTCCAGATTTTTTGTGTATTTTACTGTCCTTCATTTGCCATGTTATAAACCAAATTAGAGTCCTATTCTCCCCCATGCACAACATCTCAGGGTATCTCCTGATATTTTTGAATTTGGTTCTTTCTTACCTTTGCCTCCTGGAATTCCTGATTTTCTTTGAGGCTTATTCATATACCACTTCCTAGAGACCTAGTTCTAAATAGCAAGTTACTCTCATCTAGTGTCACCTGAATTTACTTTTTATCTGCATATATTTTATAGTTCTCTCCCAGTAGAATGAAAGTTCCTTGAGGGCATGGATTATTTCACTTTTGGTTTTTGTATCCCCAGTGCCTGTCACATAGCTGGTGCTAAATTAATAATTATTGAGTGAATAAATAAATCTTAAGTAAACTGTAGAGGAAAGATAAGTTAAAGATGCAAATAATTATAATTCATTTAATGATATGAATAGGGATCCAAACACAGAGTAGTTAAGAGATTCTTGGAAGTGAAAAAAAGTCACTTAATAACTGAGGATATCGGGGAATGCTTAATAGAAGAGGCAGTAATTTTTGTAATTGAGTAGTAACCCTTAGGATTTCAATCAATTGAGATTTGTGAGATCTGGCATCTGAATTAGAAGGAAATTCAGAGATCATTTAGCTAAAGAGGAATAAATCCATATATATCCATCCCCAACCAATGTCTGATCTCCAGTGACAGCTCATTATTGTTTAGGGAACATCAAATACCAGAATCATAGTTCACTATTGGAAGATATTTCAAGAGTCATCCCATAGAGTGGTATCTAAACTTTTTTTATATTATATATTCTTATAAGTAAAGAAGAAATTTTTTTTTTTACTTATTTTTTTTTAAATTTTAAACCCTTAACTTCTGTGTATTGACTTATAGGTGGAAGAGTGGTAAGGGTAGGCAATGGGGGTCAAGTGACTTGCCCAGGGTCACACAGCTGGGAAGTGTCTGAGGCTGGATTTGAACCCAGGACCTCCCGTCTCTAGGCCTGGCTCTCAATCCACTGAGCTACCCAGCTGTCCCCTAAAGAAGAAATTTTGAGCAATCCCATATTTGCATATGTACTCATATCAGTATTGCATACATTATAAAATGAAACAATTGGTTTAAGACAATGAGATTAAGATAAAATATTTTTAAATAATGGTATTTATTTATGGTACCAAATCATTTTTATTCTGACTAAAAAAATAAAAGAATATTTTATTGAGAAAAATATGATTGCTTTTACTTCATTATATTTGAAAATTTCCTTTATATATTCTGTGTAGATAAGGTAGATTTATATAAGAAATTGTGATTATTCTGATAATTTCTAAATTGAGCTAGCTAAGCAGTTGGATTTTAATATTGAAAACTTTACACATGCAAAAGGAAATCTGAGGTCTTTGTTCCAGATCACAGAACCAACCGGGGCACCCACTTTGAGCTGATTTGGGGGAGCTTAATTTATGTAAGGAGAGGAAGATTTTCATGCTTGACTTGAGGGCTTAGAGATATGGTTGTTTTCACCACAATTGGTGTGGAAGAGATTGGACAGTTGAGAAAGAGCATGTAAGAGGGAGTAAAATGAACAAAATGAAACTTCTAGAAATATCGTGTCTAGAATGGGATGTGACTCATCTTTAAATAGTCTATGTATTCCATTTTCAAGACCACTGATCTAGCCCAACACATCTAGCAGTAATTCCTTCTTGAACTTCCTCTTGAGTCTCTGAACTACATGCTACCTCACTGCCTGGAGGAAAACCCCTTTTACTGCTTCTAGTCTCTTCATCCCCATTTGCCTCAGCTCTATCACTCTCACGTACCCATCCTCTTGCTTTCCTTTTCTAGTCTTCCCTTTTAAACAAAAAGAAAAAAAAAAACCTTGTTATCCAATTATCCTTATTTCTCTTTAAATCTCATTCTCTCCCACTTCTTCCATCTTCTTTCCAACTTGGCTTCCTCATGATACTGTATCCCAGGCTGCCCTCTTTAGTACTAGATGCATTGTTTCTTATTTCCTCCAACACACTCATTGTTACTTCTAGTCCTTTCCCTGGCCATCATCACTCAAGCAGCCTCTCTTCCTTCGAAAATACAGCAGTTATCTACAGGACCTCAGGTCATTCTCCTTTCTTTTTCAACAAGTCCAGTGCCTGGCTCCTTTTCCAAATCAACTGTTGCCTCAGCATTTGGGAATTTTCTTCTCTCTCAAATTCCTTGACTTCCTATTCATCAGTCTCCTCAAGCCAATGACCTGCCCTTTTTTTACTCTACTTTTTTCAGAGATATGGTATTACCCTTGATGTTACCATAACCTATAAATGTTTTACCTCTATAGTTCAGAACTCTAAATTTCTTTTTATTGTAAGCTTTCATCTGCCCATAACTCTCTTTACCTCAGTCCTTCTAGATTTCCACTTTGAACATTATATCCAATTATTTTAACTCTCTTTACTCTCCTTGCTCATGACCCCTACCTTGGCTGCTCTTTCATCCCATTGAAGTTATGACTCTTCAACATATTAAGCTGCTCTGTGCTAACATTTAGGAACACAGAGACAAAAACTAAAGAGGCCCTGTCCTTAAAAGGGCTACCAAGATAAGCCTTAAATAAATGAGCTGAGCCTTGAAGAAAGTCAAGAGTTCCAATAATCAGAGGAGAAGACTAGTACATTCTAGACATTAGGGATACCTGGAATGGCATTGAACCAAAGAAAAATCACGAAGAGAGGAGATGGAACATAGTTTTGGAATGAAGCAATTGGCCAGTTTAGCTGGAAATATAGTACATATGAAATAGAGTAATATGTAATTATATACTGGAAAGATAGGCTGGAGGCAGATTGTGAGGGGCTTTAAATGTCAAATAAAGGAGTTTGAATTTTATCCTATAACTAATAGGAATGTACTGAAAAATTAAAAAAAAACCTATAACTTATTATTAATATTCTTTTTAAATTTTGAGTTCCAAACTCTCTCCTATCCCTCCTTTATCCACTGAGAAGGCAAGCAATATAATATCAGTTATGCATGTGAAGTCATAAAACATATTAGCCATCTCACATAAAAAAAATTAAAAAAGAGAAAATTATACTTTAACTTTCAGTCAGAGTTCTCTCTCTGAAAATAGATAGCATTTTTTCATCATGAATCCTTTGGAATTGTCATGGATCAGGATAGTCAAGTCCTTCACAGTTGGTCATCATTAAGATATTGCAGTTACTGGGTACATGATTTCCCAGTTCTCACTTTACATCGGTTCATTTAAGTCTTGCCATGTTTTTCTGAAACCACACTCCCTCATCATTTCTTAGAGCACAGTCAGAATCATATCCCACAACTTGTTTAGCCATCCCCCAATTGATGAGCATCCCTTCAATTTCCAGTTCTTTGCCACCACAAAAAGAACTGCTACATATACATTTATACATATAGATCCTTTTCTTTTTCCTTTGATCTCTTTGAGGTACAGACTTAGTAGGGGTATTTCTGGCAATGCAGTTTCATAACTCTTTTGGCATAATTCCAAATTGTTCAATAGAATGGTTTTGAACCAGTTCACAGCTCATTAGTGTGTCCATTTTCCCTTATCCCTTCCAATAGTTGTCATTTCTAATAGATGTGAGGTGTACCTCATTTGTACTTCTCTAATCAGTGGTGACTTAGAGGATTTTTTCATATATTCTGGCAACCGCCTCTTCATATCCTTTTGACTATCAGTTGTAGAGTGATTTTTATTTTTACATATTTGACTCAGTTCCCTATATATTTAAGAACTGAGGCATTTATCAGAGAAATTTAATATTTTTTTTGATGGCTCTTCATTGCCTATGATGCCTTTTAGCAAAATGTAGTTTCCTTGATTATCTCATTTAATTAGATCTATTTTTGTTTTTGCTTTGAGATCAAGATTGCTACCTCTGCCTTTTTTACTCCCCTGAAGCTCTTCCCTGAAGAGCGATTCTGCTCCAGCTCTATTTTAATTCTCTTTGTGTCTTGTGCAATCTGACTTTGTATATATACCAGTTGACACATGAGTCTGACAATTTGTGATTTGCAACTTATTACAATAAAATGTCAGTATGACTCAGATAATTGCTTCCTAGTATTTATTTTTTGTTTTTACAGTCTTTCTATTTGAAGAATATCTCTTGTAAACATCATATTGTTGTATTCTATTTTCTTATATGTTCTGCTGTTAACTTCTGTTTTATGGATGAGCTCATCCCTTTCACCTTAATAGTCACACCTAAATACATTACTAAATGTATTTCCCTCTATCCTATTTTCTTCTGTTTATCCTTCTCTCTCTTTTTATCCTATCTTCCTCAAAAGGCTTTTGCTTTTGACCACCTCCTCCCTTAATCTTCCCTCCTTTCTATTGTCCTCCTCACAATTTTCTTTATTGGGCAAAATAGATTTCTGTATTCAGCTGCATATGTGTATGTGTATGTGTATGTGTGTTTTCTCTCTTTGATTCAATTACAGTGAGAGTGAAGTTCAAACATTGCCCATACCCATCTCACATTTTCCCCTCTACTTATAAAAACTCTTCCTCACATATCTCTCTTATGTGAGAAATTTTCTTTCCCTTGCCCTTCTCCCAAGGGCATCCCTCTTTCTCACCTATTCATTTTGTTAGAGGAGAGGTCATCCCAACCTAATGAATTCAAACATATCTTCTCTCTATGTAGACTCCTTCTAACTGCTCTAATAAAGTTAAGAGTTTCATGTATCTTCCCAATATAGGAATGTTAAGAGTTTATTGAATCCCTAATGATTACTCTTTCATGTTTATCTTTTTATATTTCTTGAGTCTTGTGTTTGAATGTTAAATTTTCTCTTCAGCTATTATTTTTTCATTCAAAAATGCTTTAAAAAAGTACTCTTCATTAAATATCTATTTTTTTCCCTGCAGAATTTACTTAATTTCTCTGGGTAGGTTATTCTTGGTTATAATCCTAGGTCCTTTTTTTTTTTTTTTTTTTTGAATATCAAATTCCAAGCCTTCATTCCTTTAATGTGGAATCTGGTAAATCTTGTGTCGTCCTGATTCTGCCTTTATGACATTTAAATTGTTTCTTTCTGACTGTTTGCATTTTCTACTTAACCTGGAATTTGGCTGTAATATTCCTGGGTATTTTCATTTTGGGGATCTTTCCAGGAGGTAATTGGTGGATTCTTTCAATTTCTATTTTACCCTCTAGTTTTAAGACATATTGGAGGAGTTTTCCTTAGTAAGTCTTAAGATATGATGGATAGGCTTTTTTTTTTTTTTATCATGACTTTCAGGTAGTCAATAATTCTTAAATTATCTCTTCTAGATCTGTTTTCCAGGTCAGTTGTTTTTCCAATGAGATATTTCACATTTTCTTCCATTTTTCATTATTTTAATTGTTTCCTACTGTCTCATGGAGTCATTAGCTTCCACTTGCCCAATTCTAATTTTCTTCAGTAAGTTTTTATATTCTGCTTTTTATAGGTGACTCAGTGGATAAAGTCAGAAAGATTCATCTTTCCTAGTTCAAATCTGGCCTCAGACACTAACTGTGTGATTCTGGGAAAGTCACACCTGTTTGCCAATGGCTTCAATATCTTTACCAAGAATATCCCGACTGAGGTCACAAAGAGTCAGATGCAGTTGTAATGTAGAACAATTTCCTCAGTGAATTTTTCCATTTGCCTGTCCTGTTCTTCAAAGAGTTATTTTCTTCAGTGAATTTTTATGCCTCTCTTACCGTTAGGCAGTTCTGGTTTTTTTTAAAGGTTTTATTCAGTTTTTTGTGGGGTTTTTTGGTGCCTCTTTTACCACTTTATTAATTTCCTTTTCATGATTTGCTTGTATTGCTCTCATTTCTGCCCCCAGTTTTTCCTTTGCAACTCTTGTCTTGTTGGACTTGGGTCCAATTTGAATTTTTCTTTTAAATTTTGTTTGAAGCTATTTTGACATTGTCTTCTGAGTGTGCTTTTTATGATCAAGTTTTTTTTTTGTTTGTTTTGTTTTTGCTTATTTTCCAGCCTATTTTTGACATTGACTTTTATGTTTAAGTTGGGCCCTGCTTACTCAGGAGTGGAAAGGCAGTTGTCTCAAACTTCAGACTTTTTCATGTTGCTGAATTCACAGCTAATTCTAAAGATCTGCAAGTTTTAATTGCTTCCAACATTGTGTGAACTGGGGAAAGTATACCAATACACTGCTCTCCTTTCCTGCCTTCTGGTTTTTCCCCATGAAGAGCCCCTATTCCCCTGCAGCCATAAGCATTAGTACTTCTTTTGGCCCTGGGACTGTGACTAAGACCCCTTGTTATCTTTCACCTGAAAATGCTAGCTCTCCTTTCTGCCTTGGAACTATGAACAATGTCCTGACTCCCTTGCAACCCAACCACAAATTCTTCTCTCTACCTCAAAACTGCATATGGGCAATACACCTGTCAAATCAGTGCCACCTGCACTCAGAGTCAGCAAAGGGTCCCTTACTTTCTGACTATTCATCTGCCCTTTCCTTATTGTCTCTTGGCTGAGAGGTCCCAAAGCTGCTGCTGCTGCTGCTGAATGCCCTTCTGAGTTCCCTGTTGTACTTCCAGTCTAAGTACAGTAAGGAGACCCAGTCTCAGAAAAAATGACTTTCATGTACTACTTAATAAGTATATTGTGCTTTGTAGGGGTGGGAAGGCAGGGAATGGATCTTTCATGAGATAGATGTTCAAGAATTTCTAATGAAATGATCAGCCTGGAATAGGAATTTTGAAAAGACAAAAAAAGCCACAAGTGTCCAGAGAAAATAAAAAAAAGTATAAATTTAGATATCTGGGTTATATGACCCAAAAGATAGAAGGAAGAGTAGACTTTTTTTCAGTCTTCAAAACCTCCCAAACCACTCCAAAATAGGAATATTTTTATACAAGAAATGAAACACTTTCACAAGTCTTTGGAGTCTAGAACACCCAAAACACCAAGCAACGGTTTCCATTCATTCAGTACCATTTTCTACCATATTTATATAACTTTAAATGAAAAAGGACTAAACAATCCAATAGAACAATAGGGGCTGAATGGATGAGAAAAACAAAACAAGATCTGTTTACAAGAAACATCTATGAAACAAACACAAAGAATAAAAATGAAAGACTGGATAAAATTTACTATGCATAAGTCGAATGCAAAAAAGCATGAGTTTCTATCATACTCTCAGACCAAACCAAAGTAAAAATTCACAGAGCTAATAATGTGCTGGAAAGAAGCACAGTGAACCAACATTTGTATTAAATATATTTACCAGCAACATCTAAATCACAATGGAAAAAAGAACCAAAATGCAAAAAAAGACCTAACTTGCAGTGATAGGAGACTAAATATTCTCCTTTCTGCATTGGACAAATCTAACAGATACACATAGAAGAAAAAATGGCATCTGAACAAACTGTTGGTGATTTTAGAGCTAAAGATTTATGGCATATTTTTAGAAAGATTTTTAAAAATCCTGACCTTAAAAATCAAAACCAGTGTTTTCATATACACACATAAGGCAAAAAATATTCTATAGAAAACAGTAAATCTATTTCATAGCATTTTGTTTATATGCAGCATATATAATAAAGTCTACACATTACTTTAAAAACCATCCTGGTTGTGTTTCCTCCTGAACTTGCTTTTGTTCTCTTTTATACATTAAAAAAAGTTACAATGGTTCTTTTCCCCTGCCTCCCCTTACCTTTATCTTTTCTCTTTCAATTAAAAACAGAGAGAAGCAGGGAAACACTCTTGTAACAAATCAGTATAGTCAAGCTTCTTTGGCAAAACTCCATTGTGTATTTAAATTTTTTTCTTTCCTGTTTGAGTTTTTCATTTTTTTCACTAAGAGCTACAAATTATGACATACATTCCTTCCTAGTTGTCTTTCAGATTTATTTTCTCTTTTGAACTAGTCTGGAATTTCTTGTTCTATATTTTTTTTGAGGGGTATAATTTCATCAGACATTGGTTCACTTTCTGTTAGTGTGCAATATTTATTTAGAATCTTTATAATCCCTTGTTTTATGGTCTTCTGTTACTTTATCTCTTTATGTTCTGGGGTTTTATTGTTTTTTTTTTCCACTTGCAATCTTTAGTGTTTTACTTTTCTTTAAATAGTTATGATAATGACTATTTCCTTTCTTTAATCTCTCAATTTGCACAGTGGCTATCTCAAGTCTGGAATGTATGCCTTTCTTACTTTCACTTTTTTTTTTAAAGTAGTGAGAAACCTTAGTTTCCTTCAAAGCTTGATTCAAATGCTATTTCCTTGTGTTAACTTCGAAATAATACAGAACTACCAAAGTAGTCAGAAAAACCAAGACTTTAATCAGGAAAGGAATAAGTCCAATATTTGGCCCTTTACTCAGAGTCTGGAGCCAAAACTTTTACAGGGTCTACACCCTGGGACTCTGGGGACATTATCACTGGGAGTGACTACTCCATGGAGCCATTAAAGTTAAGAAGTTTAAATACCCTTCTGGGGGACTGAGGATTGGAGGGATAGTTGATTGGCTTTACATTGGTAAAAAAAGGAAAATGAGTTCCTGACTGGAACAATGGTGTGTGGTTGATGCTTTACAATGGACACAAAAAGGAAAGGGGAAGTACTTTGGCTGGCCTAAGGGGAGAAACCATTGGGACAAAAGAGAGATATTTAACACCTGATGAGATTAGCCATCCCCACTTAAACTACTTTAAGGTCTATTGTTAGTCTGGGACTTGTGAAGCTGGACTTTACCTCAAGGAGAAATTCATGTGACAAGGTCAAACCTGGGGCCTTCACTTTCAAGCTAAAGTAAATTGGGGGTCATTAACTCTTACTAGGTTACAATTTTGGAGACTTCTAGATTCCATGTTGACACTTACATGAGTTATTTCTTGCCCTCTTCCCTCTGACTCCTATTGCCTTAATATGACTTACTATATTAAATATATTTTCTTTTTTCCTTGTTTATACTTTGTTTTTAGCTCTTGGAGGACAAAGACTGTAGCGTTCAGTAATTGCTTTGTAGTGCTAAGTATCAACTCACTCCTTAGATACTTAAATGCTTGTTTACATGATTTGTTGCATTACATTTAAACATTCAAACAGAATTAAAAGAATTTTGCAGTTGGACTAAAACTTGGAGATTTAGTTCAAGCATAGGGCTTTTGGTGTTATATAGTTGTTGTTTTTATATAAGATTTAAAATTCATTTATTTTTAGCATTTCTTTGAAAAAAATTTGCATTGTAGTTTCCTTCTTCCTCCACCCACTAAAAAGGCAAACAATATAACAACAACAATACATGTAAAGTCAAACAAAAATGTTTATATAATATTTTAAGATTTACAGAACACTTTATGTATGATGTTTGATCCTCAGAACAACCCTGTGAGACAAGTGCTAATATCTCTATTTTTTTTAAAATTTAGAATATTTTCCATGGTTACATGATTCATATTCTTTCCCCCACCCCCAGGTGACAAGCAATTCCACTGGATTATCCATGTATCATTGTTCAAAACCTATTTCCATGTTATTCATATTTGCAATAGAGTGATCTTTTAATGCCAAAACTCCCAATCATATACCCATTGAACCATGTGATCAATCATATCTTTTTTTTCTGCATTTCTACTCCACAGTTACTTCTCTGGATGTGGATAGAGGACAATTCCTCTGTATTGTCCTGGATCATTTCATTGCTGCTAGTAGAAAAGTCTATTACATTTGATTGTGCCACAATGTATCAATTTCTGTGTGCAATGGTTCTTCTGGTTCTGCTTCTTTTGCTCTGCCTCAGTGCCTGGAGGTCTTTCCAGTTCACCTGGAATTCCTCCAGTTCATCATTCCTTTCAGCACAATAGTATTCCACCATCAGATACCACAGTTTGGCCATTCCCCAATCAAGGGCCACCCCCACATTTTCCAATTTTTTGCCACTATAAAAATTGGGGCTATAAATATTTTTGTACAAGTCTTTTTCCTCATTGGAGTACAAACTCAGCAGTAGTATGGCTGGATCAAAGGGCATATAGTCTTTTAAAGCCCTTTGGGCATAATTCCAACTTGCCTTCCAGAATGGTTGGATCAATTAACAACTCCACCAGCATTGCATTAATGTCCCCATTTTGCCACATTCCCTCCAACATTTATTATTTTCCTTTGCTGTTATATTGGCCAATCTGCTAGGTGTGTGAAGTGGTACCTCAGAGTTGTTTTGCATTTCTCTATCAGAAGGGATTTAGAACACTTTAATGTGATGCTGATAGTTTTGATTTCTTCATCTGAAAACTACCTATTCATATCCCTTGACCATTTATTAATTGGAGAATGGCTTGATTTTTTTTTAACTTAGTTCATTATATATTTGGGAAATTAAACTTCTGTCAGACTTTTATTATAAAATTTTTTCTCAGTTTCTTTCCTTCTAATTTTGGTTGCATTGGTTTTGTTTGTACAAAACCTTTTTAATTTACTATAATCAAAATAATTCATTTTACATTTTGTAATGTTCTCTATCTCTCGTTTGGTCTTAAATTCCTTCCTTTCCCATAGATCTGACAGGTATACTATTTTATGTTTACCTAATTTATAATTTTGCTTTTTATATTTAAGTCATTTACCCATTTTGAATTTATTTTAGTATAGGGTGTAAGATATTGATCTAAACCTAATGTTTCCCATACTTTTCCAATTATCTCAGCATCCCTATTTTTATAGATAGGAAACAGATTCAGAGAACTTAAGTGACTTGCCCAGAATTTCATAGTCACTAAGTTTCTAAAGGGGAAGTAAGTTGAAGTCTTCCTGATTCTTAAGCATAATGCTAATTTTTATGCCCTACTGTCTCCTTTTCAAAATAGTGAGACCTGGGGGAGGGGGGAGTCTGGGAATATCTCAGAAGTTCTTTCTAATAAAGCTGGATGAGACCATAGAACTTATTGTCCTCACTTTACAGACAAGGAAATGGGCCCAAATAATTCAAGTTTTGATTTGCTTGGCCAGACAGTAAATTTTAGTCAGAATTTCAGCCTAGGTTTTTGGACTCTTAAGTCTTTCCAGTTTTCTGTTGAAGTGCATTACCTCCTCCAACTTGATTCTACCACAGTGAAGGGTTAGGTAAACTGCTTCCTCCAGGAATAGCCAGGAGACTGACCAACTAAATAGAAATGGATTTGGATATTATATTGGAAATGGATATTATATTGACTATAATTTGCCTTGCAAATTATTAATATAGCAGAAAGTATGCCTAGGAAGAATTGGAGACCATCTACATGGTATAATAAAGGTAACACTGAAATGGCTACCTGTTTAGAAATATCTCCCTGAGACACTGTATACTGCTGGTGCAGTCGTGATTTGATGCAACCATTCTGGAAGGCAATTTGGAACTTTGCTCAAAGGGCTTTAAATGCTTGCCTTTTGATCCAGCAAAACCACTGCTGGGTTTGTACCCTAAAGAGATAATAATAAAAAATGTTTGTACAAAAATATTCATAGCCACGCTTTTTGTAGTGGCAAAAAACTGGAAAATGAGGAGGGGTGTCCCTCGACTGGAGAATGGCTGAACAAATTGTGCTGCTATATAATGCCAATGGAATACTACTATGCTGTAAGGAATGATGAACTGGAGGATTTCTATATGAACTAGAAGAACCTCTAGGAACAGATGCAGAGTGAAATGAGCAGAACCAAGAGAACATCATACACAGAAAGTGAAACATTGTGGAACAATCCAATATAATGGACTTTTCTACTACCAGACAATCCCAAGGGACTTATGAGAAAGAACAGTGGGAGTAAAAACACAGAAGATAAACCAAATGATATCATTTGTTTATATGGATATATGATTGGGGGTTTTAGTTTTTTTTTTTAAACATTAATATTCATTTTTAACATGGTTACATGATTCATGCTCCTACTTTTCCCTTCACCCCCCCGCACTTCCCCCACCCATGGCTGATGCACATTTCCACTGGTTTTAACATGTGTCATTGATCAAGACCTATTTCCAAATTGTTGTTAGTTGCATTGGTGTGGTAGTTTCGAGTCTTCATCCCCAATCATGTCCGCATCAACCCATGTGTTCAAGCAGTTGTTTTTCTTCTATGTTTTCTCTCCTGCAGTTCTTCCTCTGAATGTTGGTAGCGTTCTTTACCATAAGTTCCTCAGAACTGTCCTGTGTCATTGCATTGCTGCTGGTACAGAAGTCCATTACATTCGATTTTACCACAGTATATCAGTCTCTGTGTACAATGTTCTTCTGGCTCTGCTTCTTTTGCTCTGCATCAGTTCCTGGAGGTCTTTCCAGTTCACATGGAACTCCTCCACTTTATTATTCCTTTTAGCACAATAGTATTCCATCACCAGCATATACCACAATTTGTTCAGCTATTCCCCAATTGAAGGATATACCCTCCTTTTCCAGGTTTTCGCCACCACAAAAGTGGGGTTTTGGTTTTGAAAGATTATTCTGTTGCAAAAGTGAACGATATGGAAATAAGTATAAGTGATAACATTTGTATAACCCAGTGGAAGTGCTTATTGGATCTGGGAGAGGGGAGGGAAAGAAAATGAATTATGTAAACATGGAAAAATATTTTAAAATTAAAATTAAAAAAAATCTCCTTGACCTATGTAGAATCCTCAATATAAAGTCATGATCAGATTGGATAGTTGCTTTGTCTCCAGATAAATCGAGTGAGAATAAACATTTGTTACTTTGGTGGGTCTTCTGGGACCCTTTTAGAACACTGGCAGCAAAATATTTTTATTTGCTAATGGGAAACCTTTAGCTTTAAGAACACAGCAGATGAGATAAATTTTTAAATGCATAAAGAAACTATAGAACCATTATTTCTAAGAAAAAGTATTTAGAAAAAATTCCAAAAAACTTAGAAACAACTTTTGAAACTCAACCTGTTTATAAGTTTAGAACTGCATTTTATACATCTACAATATTATGTTTCTTTATACTCTTTGAAATAATTTACTATTTCAATTATCTGTTTTAGACTATAGTCTCTTGGAGGTAATGGACCTGGGATTGTGTCAATTTCACTCACCCAATAAAGCATCAAGTACAGAATAAAACATCTGAGTACATTGGTAAGTTTAGACAAATAATGGCTTTCCCCCATAAAACAATAAGTTGAAAAAACAAACATCCAGTCATAGGTAGTTAGCCCTATTCTTCTGTAGGCTGAAGTCAATAAACTATTCTCATTAAAATTGTTATTTTTTTCAGGAGATAACATAAAAGAAACTTTGTAATCATAACTGAAAAGGATGGGAGAGAAAGGAAAATTGTCTATATTCAAAGATACCCTAGAGCAGTGTTGGTGAAGGTTTTCAAGTTCACATGCCCAAATTACAATTTCAAACTGCCTGTGAGCCCCTCTGCATTACCCTGGAGAGCAGAAGGAGGAAGCGCTCACTTTGGGCAGGTGAACATGCAAAAAATGTCCTCAGGTGCTGGGAAGAATGGGGATGGAGCAGCTCCCCTTTGCTGGCTTAGCACATGTGCCAATACTTCACCAATGCTGCCCTAGAGAATAGCTACAATGTATGAAGAACAAAAACAGTTGAGACTCCTAGATGTTCACAAGAGACAAAAATTCAAGGAAGAAAGCCAATGGTAAAATGTCAGTACCAAAGGCACCACAATATTAAACACAAGCAAATAAGCTATAGGTCTTGGTGCAGATTTCATGGATATTACTGTACAGCATTGATAGAGTAAGCTCCATGACTAGAATTTAACTCTTGATGGATATACTTAATTCAAAAGACACAAACGTTTTTATATTAAGACATGCCTATGAAAGCAAGTTCAAAAACCTGTGAAAAAATATGGTGGAGAACTTTGGGTGAAGATCAGTGAAGTTAGAAATTATGGCATTGCTGTCATAAAGATATATTACAGATTATCTGAACTCCAAAAAAGAAAATAAATTAGTTCTAAAAACAGATCACAAACCTACCATAGAAGTTGGATATTGCAAGGATGGGAGACTTCAATTATCCAGATGTATATACTAGAGTCCTCTCTTTTCCAAAAGCAGCCAATAATTTCTTGCTTTGCCTTGCCTTAAGGATATTTTCATCATTCCAAAGGTGGAGGAACAAACATGAGGTAATTCTACATTCTACATCTGATTGTTTACTAATAAGGAAAAACTAATTGCTGGGATTATAATATTGGGAACCTTAGGGAAAGTGGTGTTTTATAAACGAGTTTGTAGTAGAAGAGATGAAAATCAGGAAAAGTACTTTATATTCCTATATTTTGGGAGAGCAAACTTGAAAGAAGGGCAATTCTGTTGAGGAAGAAAAAGAATAGTTGCTCCTGTGGGTGCCAAGGGTACTTGTCTCCCAACTATATTTTTTTTAATTCTGTAAAGAAGATGAAAGCAAGGTAAAAGTAAAAAGAATGAATATCAAACTTAAGTTGCAGTACAGTAAAAATGTTGTCAATAATGCTCAGAGTCTGTTCAGACTAGAAAGGAAAGGCAGGGACAAGAAAAATTGGTTTTAAAGCTGTGTTGAAGAAAAGAGAAGGAATAGGAGAGGAAAACTGCTAGAGCAGATGAAATGGTAACTGATATTATTTAATAATTCTTAATCTACTTCTGTTTTCCAAATTGAATGACCTTTCGATTAGAAATCCTTGGGTACTAAAAGAACTGGTAGATGTGATAATAGAACCATTATTAGCAATTTTTTCTTTCTTACTATAGATTTAGTCATCAGTTAACAAAGATTTCAGTATAAAGAGAACATGAAAAAGGAAGATATATAAAACCATGAACTAATGCTATATGATTTGTTTTTGAAATGTATATCAAATGTAATGGTAGCAAGAAATAAATGATAGTAAGAATTAATTAAATTAAATATTTAATAATAATAAAATATCAAATTTGTATAAAATTAAAAAATGAAATTAAATAATAAATACATTTATATAAATGGTAGTAAGAAAATCATCTCCCTTTTTGTACCTCCTTCTGAACTACCAGCACTCCAGAAGATCATAAATGTCAAGCATGAAAGGAGGACCCTGGAGCCTAGGTTATATTATTCAACCTTATCTTTTTAATAGATGAGGATACTGAAGCTCAAGGATGTTATGTCATTTGTGTAAGATCACATAGTAAATATCAGAGGTGATATGTGATCCATTAAGTCCAGAGCCAGTTTGCTTTCCATTGTGCTATGATATCACCCATTTGATATGCATTCATCTCCCAGCCCCATCTTTTTTGAACTCTGCCATTCAGATGAGTATAAGGTGGAACCTTAGTATTAATTTTAATTTTTCTTATTATTAGTGATTTTGTGTAGTCTTTCACATAGTTGATGATAGCTTGCATTTCTTCATTTTAAAATATCTTTCTGTATCTCCTGACCACTTTTATATGGGCAATAGCTCCTATTCTTATATATTTGTATCACAGACATCTTGGATGCCAAACCCTTTTAAAAGTAAATTGCTGCAAAGGCTTTCCCCCTTATAAGTTAATAGCCTTCTGATATAATTTGCCTCACTTTTTGAAAACTTTTGTTTGTCTTTTGACTGCCACTTTTGGGGAATAGGCCATATTCTTTTAAATCTATAATAATTTCTATTATATGTTGGATATATTACATAATTTCTAACCACAGGAACACAAATAAGAGAAACAAAGTCTCTTAAGCCAAAAAGAATTAGGTTTATTGAGAGAGGGCCAGTTTCACAATAAAGCTGGACTCTGGTCAAGACCAAAGACAAAGAACCTTCTTGTGGGCCTCCTTTATACCCAAAGAATATCACAATTTTGATAGTTTAAAAATAATCCAAGACAATTTATATACCTTGATAAAAATAGAAAGATGCAGAAGTAGTGTCTATTGATCGAAGCAGCTAGGAAATACTTCTATTAGTAGACAAAGTCACTTGATGAATATGGGAGAGTGGAGAGTCCTAAACCCTATTTTCTAAGACCATCATGTGATGGAGGAGAGTTACTGAGCCCCTCAGTCCAAGAAAAAAGACAATAATGTGGTGCAAAGGGAGGCCAGGCTACAAGTTCAAGACCATATTCACTAAATGTTGAGTAACAATAATTAGATGAAAACTGTTGTTTACTTGAATCTAACCCTAAAACTTATACTAAAAAACAATCATAAAAACACTACTACAATCATAAGGAGTGTTACAATATTGATTTGTAAACTATCCTAAAATTACAGTTGTGATTAACCAAAAATTACTAATTTCTAATCATCACAAAAAGAAGGTAGGGGATTTCTCACAGATATCAGATCATTATCAGAGAAACTGACTAATTTTTTTCCTATAAAATGTGACAATTCTGATTATAAGTTTTTCTATTTTAATTCACCAAAATTGTTCAACTTATTTCCTAAAATCACTTGTATCCTTTGTCTAGTCAATAACTTCTATCTATAATTATAAATGGTATTTCCTTCCCTGCTCTTTTAATATTTTTAACCCTTTTTTTTTTTTTAAGAAATCTGTATCCATTTCGGCTTTCTTGAAGGTATACAGTGTGAAATGTTTATATTACTTTAATTTCTGCCCTACTGCTTTTTAGCATTACCAGCAGGTTTTATAACTTTTTTTTCAAATACTTATCCTATTGACGATATAGATTTTTCAGATGTTCATTTGCTTTTGGATCTTTTTTACCTAATTGTTTGATCAGATTACTTTTTTAAACCAGTACCAAGTGGTTTTGATGATTATTGCTTTTTAATAATTATAGTGTATTTAAGTAGTTTGAAATCTGGTATTGCTAAGTTACATTCTTTCTCACTTTTTTCCTTCTCCTTTTTACTTGTCATTCTCGATCTTTCATTACCACAGACAAAGGGGGCTGTTTTTTTTTTTTTTTTCCATTCTACAAATCAATCTGTGAGAGGTTTAATGTTATACTGTATCCAAAAGTGTAATTTTTAGTGTATTGGCATAACTGACTTATAATCAATTCTGTTATCTCTCCAGGTCTGTTTTTGATTCTATAAAAAATGCTTTGTTGTGTTCAAATAAGACAGGCCTATATCTTGGCAGATCTTCTTTTCCTCTCCATGTTCTTATACTTTTCTGTTGTACCCAGTTTTGATTAGTAGAACCCATCCTGCCACCATACACACGCTTCTTCCTCAATGTATTCCTTTTATCTTCTCTTCCTTTTTTTTAATCTTTTAAAAACAAAACTACATTAAACTATAGCCAGACCCCAAGTTTCTCTTTCCTTTTTGATCCTTCAAAACAATGGAGTACTAAGTCATCCTTTAACTCCTTTAAATTGTCAATTATTTCTCTTTCTATATTTCTCTTGTTTGCTATGGTTTCATTTAAGAGATTCTGTAAAGATCCCATTTTCTTATCAGGAATGCTGAAAACTACAAACCTGAGCTGTTGACTTCCAAGTTCATCATTGTTTCTATTTAGGGAAATGCCTTGCTATTTTTGTAAACTTTTAATATGTACTGGCTAATGTAAGCATCATGGCAGTTTTTATTAGCAGTATTAAACTACAGATGAAGGAGTTTAGAGCAAGAATATTGAGATGTTGTAAGCATCTTAAAATATAAGAGCACCATGTTTCTTTGAGAACATAGATTGAAAGACCTGGGAAAGCAGTGATAATCTACATATTATTATAAGGAAATAAGGAAAGAGAAGGAGTCTAACTGAAGTTGTTTGTAATGCAAATTAACTTTATGTAGGTCCAGCATTCAATAATACAGTGTGTTGGAAAGAATGATTGCTTTGGTGAAAGTACATAGGTTTGAATTCTGACTGGAGAGAATGATCTTTTGTGACCTTAGTCAAGATTCTTTTTCTTTGTTGGCTTCAATTCTTATCTGAAGTGAGAGGGTTGAATTAAATATATCTTAAGTTCCCATTCATCCCTTATAATAGGAACAATATTTTAACCCTTGCCCTCATGTAAGTGGAGCTATTTTTTCCTAAAAAGGTATTGAAATCTAGACTTAATTAGTACAAGACGCTGAAAGCTCAGACTTTTGATATCATTTATCAGTTGCTTGACTATTAAATGACCATGGAAAGCTCCAGGCACTCTTTGACTATGATGACAAAAGTATTTCTCTTTACTGAACCATATCAGGGTGAATAGACTTCTACCTATGATTAGGTAAATCTTTTTCTTGACTGTTTGAATGGCAAAATACAATTGCCCCATTTCATTCCAATCTTGAGTATAAACTCCAGAATGACTTTCATCAGGTCCAGCCTGGAATTGCTAAGGATGTAATAGAATATTATTGAGTAATAAGAAATAATGAGTATGAAGAATTTAGAGAAACATGGGAAACTTTGCATGAACTGGATTAGAATGAGAAATAGTTTCAGAAGAATATATACAATATCTTACAGCAGTATATATGATAAGATCAATAAAAGAAGACACACTTAAGTAATTGAAAAAACAATAACAGCATCAGACCACACATAATGAAATAAACCTCTTTTTTCAGGAGGGAGGTGAAACCCTATGAGGGCAAAATACGGCATACATTGTTAGCCATTGTCATTTGTACTTAACTATATATGTTATAAGGGAGTTTTTGTACTTAAAGAGGAATAAAAAAAGACGTCATCAAATAAATTTATTTCAGAAAAAAGTCTAAAAGATAAAGTAGTTTTCTGTTATTTGGGGATTGGCTATATAAATTATACTATGAATAATAGAAGATTAATCTAAAGGAGTAGGAAGAATTCAAGGAAGCTTAGAAAAACTTATAGGGGAAAGAGAAGGAAATAAACAAGTTACTCTTAAAAGTACAAGTTATCTGCAAGTGCTTTTATCAAGTATTATTTGATCCTCATAATAACACTATAAGGCAGGTGCTATTATCTCCACATTACAGTTAGAGAAACATAGGTAAACAGGTTAAGTGACTTCCCCAGGGTCACATACCTAGTAAGTATCTGAGGTCAGATTTAATTCAACTCCAGACTCAGAAGCATTCTATCTGCTATACTACCCAGTTGCCTCTAGGCAGCTCCTATTAAGGAATTAAAAATTGTCAGTTTACCTTAGCATAGGTAAAATTTTAAAATTAAAGGAATTTGCTTATTTCACAAATGTCATACAATCTGGTCTAACATAAGTATCACTGCCATAACTTTTCCTGAAACTAAATATTATAAATTTTTATTTCTATTCTTGTTTCTTAGGTAAAAGACTCTTTCATCTCAGGAAAACCTTGATTTTGTGCTCTCGAAATTGAATCAACAATGAAGACGTGATATCTGGGAACAAAAGAACAACTTGGCTGCTGACTTTCTTATCAGAATTTACTAGTGATTGTGTAAGCAGAAACAAGCTGCAAGGGATCTTTGTGTCACCCAGCTATTAGAAGAATGCTATTCCCTGAGACTATTTACTTAACTACTGTTCACATGTAGATCATTTAGTTTTTCTGACCATGTCTGTCTCTGAAATAGTAAATAGCATTCCTAGATTCTTTGTTGGGACTGAAGAGGGAGAAGCAGATGAGCTCGATTCCACCAAATCTGGAAGTTTTGAGCACTTCTATGAACATGCTGATGAAGAAGATGATGAAGATGAGTCTGTAAGTTTCTGTGGATTTTGGGGGAAGGAAAAAAAAACCCCTGAAATAGGATTAAGTGTTTCTTAGAAAACTATCTATACTTTCCATTTTGCCTTGCTGCTCTGAAATGTTTACTATTCTCCAGTTAAGGATTATAGGCAAAGAACTAGCTTAAACTCAGCATTTGTCTTTTGTATCTTTCTCAGTTGGGGGAAATGATTTGAGTATTTTGTTCTTAAAATAAATTTTTTTTCTCAATAAAAGTAAATCATCTAGTGGCTTGATATAACCTTCTGTCCTTAGTCACTAGAATTGGAAAGCAAGATTTACTTTATATTTGTAATATAGGGGAGGGTCAAGCAGTTCCAAGAAAATTGTGGCTCTTTAAATTATTTTCATGTTAGACATTCATTTAATGAGCACCTACCATGCATGTGAAAGGCACTGTGGCAGGCACCAAGAATACAAAAGCAAAAATGAAATAGACTGTACCTTCAAGGAGCTTTCCTCTATTCTACAGAAACAAACAGGTTGAAAGATAAATCATTATGAGATATACACAGTAATGGGAAGGAAGAAATTCACTAACAATGGAGGAAATCACCCTTATGGTAGTGCCAAAACTGAGTCTTAAAGGAAAAGGTTAGGAGTGGGGGAGAAGGATGTCTGGTTTAATGTATGAACAAATAGCCCTTCCTAAGGAAAGGAGTTAGGAGAGATGGAACATCCCATCTAGAGAACAGTTAATAAATATGTTGGAGCAATCTTTAATTTTCTATATTCAGAATAACTCAAACCAGTTCTGTTAAATAATCTTTCATAAATTAAATATCCATAACCTGTTGAGTTTTGTTATATGGCATAGGGACACCATTTTATATTTAATTTTTAATACAACTTTTACCAGCAAGAGATATGCATAAACAAGATTGCAAAAACCGAACATAAATTAATTTTGAGAACACTTTTTTAAAGAAAAGTATATAAATGTGAAAATTTTCTTAGAGGATTCTTCCAAAATTATAACATCTTTCTCAGTATATGAAGATCTTGGAAAAACAGCTTTAGTTATCAAAACCACCATTGACTTAAAAGCGATAAGTCAGATTAAGATATACCTATAGTAAATAATTCATTGTTGTTCAATTATTTCAGTTCTATCCAACTCTTTGTGACTCCATTTTGTTTTTTGTGGTTTTTTTGGCAATAATAGTGGAATGGGTTGCTATTTTCTCCTCCACTCATTTTACAGGTGAAGGAACTGAGGCAAACATGATTAAGTGATTTGCCCAGGATCACATAGTAAGTATCCAAGTGTGGTTAGATTTTGAACTTAGGAAGATGAGTCTTCTGACCCTAGGAATGGTACTCTATCTCCTACACCACCTTGCTGCCCCAAATAAGAATTTAGGGTAGAATAATGAGATAGCAGATACAGAAGATTTAATTGGGCCTAGGAAGGTTGTACAGTCTGGAGTTCACTTAGCAAAAAATACAGTAAATATGGAGTCAGATGATCTGGGTTCAAACTCTTCTACTCTTCTACTTTTATTTTTTTTTAAAATTTATTATTTTTTATTTTTTTTAAACCCTTAACTTCTGTGTATTGGCTGCTTGGTGGAAGAGTGGTAAGGTGGGCAATGGGGGTCAAGTGACTTGCCCAGGGTCACACAGCTGGGAAGTGTCTGAGGCCAGATGTGAACCTATGACCTATGACCTCCTGTCTCTAGGCCTGACTCTCAATCCACTGAGCTACTCTGCTACTTTTAGCCAGTTTCTCCCTCTCCCCCTTTTTTTTTTTTCATCTCATCTATAACATAAGGAGTTTGGACTGTAACCCTCCAAGTTCCTTTCTAGCTCTAAATCTATGATTCTAATAGCATCTTAGCTTTATTCTTAACTCTCGGTTTGTTTTGGTATAGGAGGAAGTAACTCAAAAATGTGGATGGCCTTAATTGTAGCAATAAGCAAGTGTTATTTCATTCTAAATTTTTAATATTTAGATTTTAAACCAAGATTGTTGTATGAAATTTGTTAGGCCTATACTCAGATTTTGCCTTTAATATGTCAAAAAACTTAAAAAAGAATGGACAAGACCAAAATCAGAACTAAACTATTGTTAAAAAGAAAAATATTAGATACAATTAATTTAATGGGAAATGGGAATGTTCTTTCACTGTTTTGCAGTGAAGGGCACTGCCTTAAATTCCTGAATTTTAGAGGTATTCTGTGGTTTCAGTAAGTCTAAATATGTAAATATCTTTAAAATATTATTTCTTACAGTCTTAACAAAAGATTTACTTGCGAATGGTGAGCAAATCAATTAATTTTTCAAACTTTGCCTGCCTGCAATTTACTCTTTAGCTATACAAGTAGAAACCAACTCATACCATAGGCTATGTGGCTAATTTCATGTTAAGAGACAGCTAAGTGGCACAGTGGATAAAATGCTGTGCCTGGAATCAGAAAGATCTGACCTCAAATCCAGATCCTGGATAAGTCACTTAATCCTGTTTGTCTTACTTTCCTCATCTGTCAAATGAGTTGGAAATGGCAAACTACTTCAGTGTCTTTGCCAAGAAAGGATCATAAAGAGTTGGACCTAACTGAAAGGATTCAACAAGTCAGTTTCTTTGTGGCCATTAGAAATGAAGGAGTCCAGTAAGACAATTGATATTATCCCACTCTTATATCCTTTCTGTTTTTTTGTGAGGGATGACGCAGAGTACAAGGAATCAGAGAGGATATGATAAATACTAGCATTAGAGAAGGAAATCGGTACTTTTTAAGTTTATAGGTATGATTTTTTTAAAAATTAATTCTCTTGACAGTAAAATACTTAGCGTTAACTTTTTTAAAAATGTACCATATTAATACAAATGTACTTTGAAAAGCAAAATCATCATGTTATACTAAGCAACTGTGTCAAGACAAGAATATTGATTTTGTAAAATGCCTCCTGTTGATTAATGAATACTTTGTAATTTCTGTCGGTGTAAATTGGGATTTTCATTTCTTTTTGTATCCATGTTTAGCCACCAGAAAGGCAGATTGTGGTTGGAATATGTTCCATGGCAAAAAAATCCAAATCAAAACCAATGAAGGAAATTCTTGAACGTGTCTCCTTGTTTAAATATATCGCAGTAGTAATATTTGAAGAGGAAGTAATTTTAAATGAACCAGTAGAAAACTGGCCACTATGTGATTGTCTTATTTCTTTCCATTCTAAAGGTAATAATTTTTACATTGTTTGAGCTACCTTGTATTTCTTAATATTTGAGTCTAATATAATATTGAGTAAGAATTTAAGTCTTCATTTTGAATGTTTTTAGTAGCTTAATTGAACACTTAAAGTTGTCCACTCTAAGCCCCCCCACCAAAAAAAGTTAGTCCCTATTGATGCTGGAGCTAGCTAACTTCTAGTATAGAAAACATTTCTATTTTGTACTCAGCTAGCTTTTAAAAATGTGTTCATTAGAAGTTGATCATATAGCAGAATTTCTCCAAAATAAATTCTATTTTGCCATTAACGTTAAGATCATGGGATCATAGATTTAGAACTGAATGGAACCCTGTAGATCCTCAAGCTCCACCCCCAACCTTATTGTAAAGATGAGGAAACTGAGACCCAAAGAAGCTAAATTACTATCGAAATGGCAATATTTTGAGACTTCATTATCTTAGCTATATTAACTTCCCAAGCCACTTTTCTGTCTTATTTTCCTTGAATGAGCAGCAGTGATGAAAATACTACTTATGCCCCTGAAAGTCCTCAATTTCCTATAGGTTCTTTCTGACAGTATCATTCATCCATTATGACAAGTCTTAGATAGTTTCTTTGTTACAACTTGTATACATATACCTAGAAGGCAATAGCAATTTACTCAGCACCTATTATGTGACAAGCATTGTCCTAGGCACTAGAGATACAAAGACAAAAATAAAATAGTCTCTGCCTTCACATTCTTTTAGAAACAAAGAACTCATTCAGAAAGTAAATATAAAATACATATCAAGTAATTTCTGGAGGTCGTATACTAGCTGTTGATATGTGTAGATTCATAGATTAATTCAAAATCTTTCAGAAGTTTCTTTTTAAGATATAATATCCTTTCATCCAGATGACCTTACTATCCTGTGTTGCTTTGGGATGACCCTAGAGTAGTGATGGTGAAACTTTTAGAGATGGAATGCCAGGCCCCACCCCCACCCCAGGTCCCAGACCAAGTGCCCCTACACACACACACACACACACACACACACACACACACACACACACACACACACACACACACACACACACACACCCTTACCCCAGATAGAGGAGGGAAGAAGTGCTCCCATTGGGCTGTTGGGAGGAGGGGCAGATAAAGTATAGAAATGTCCTCAGCACAGGTAAAGAGAGTGAGGGGAGTGGCCCAAGTGTTCTGTTCCCATCCAACTCTGCTGCCTATGAGCCTGCCCTTCATCTTTTTCTCTCACCTATAGTCCAATAACAGATTATTTCCTTCTAAATCTCTCAAGTTTGTTTTATTTTGGGCTAATCTTCCCTATAACCTACCCTCTCTTTTATTTCCCACTTTTCCTTCTCCCTATTTCCCTATTGAGTGAAATGCATTTCTACATTTAAATGTGTGTGTATCTTCTCTCCTTTGACCAGTTCATTTGAAAGGGAGGGTCAAAAGTCACCTTTACCCCTTGTTTGTATAGTCTTCTACTTCGTAGGGAAAATATATTAGATAATTTCTTCACCTTTCCTCTCTTGATCCCAGTTTATTTCTTTTCTGCTTGATATCTTTTCTTTATCTTTAAGACCATCCAAACATAAGAAAACAATTTTTAGCCTCTTTGTCTTATTAGACTCCCTTCTTTGAACTCTGATGATAATAGACTTCTGTGAGGACATCACCCTATGTTTATTTGTATTTAGTTTCTTATGATTACTCATTTACCTTTTTCCTCTTCATTTTTGTGTTTGTCTTTCAAAGTTTCTACTGGTCTTTTCAGTAGGAAGGCCTACTAGTCTTCTATGTAATAAAAGTTTATTCTTTTCTGGTATATATTATGCTTAGTTTTGCTGGGTTAATAGTTTTTGCCCTGAGGAGAATTGTATTGCAAATTCTCTGCTTCTTTATAATGGTCACTGCTAAATCTTAGATGATCTTGACTGTGGCTCCTTGGTTCTTTAATTCTTTTTTTACATTATTTTATCTTTCACCTGGAAGCTCTGAATTTTGGCTATAATGTTTTCATTTGGGGTTTCTATCAGGAGATGGTCAGTAGATTTGTTATGTTTTTCACCTAAGAGATTTGAACAGCTTTCTTTAGAGTTTTTGAAATATGTCCAAGGATCTTTTACTGGTCACAACTTTTAGCTAGTCCAGAGATTCTTTATCTCCTTAACCTATTTTTAGGTCAGTTGTTTTTATTATATGAGAGCTTGTATTTTTATGTTTTTTTGTTTGCTTGTTTTTTATCTTTAACTCTAGTTGGCCCCATTACTAATTTTCTTTTCTGTTTTTAAAATTTGTTTGCTGTTAGTTCACATGCAAAAAAAGTGTCTTTCATGTTTCTATTTATCATTTCTTTGAAGGTGAACATTCACAAGTTATTTTTCACATTCTGTTGCTATTTATTATGTTCTCTTGGTTCTACTCATTTCACTTATAATTTTATGTAAGTCTGTGTTTTTTAAAATAAATTTTGCCCTTTTATCATTTTGATCTATCTGATAGGTGTGGGGTAATATTTCAAAATCATTTTGATTTAATCAGTAATGATTTAGAGCATTTTTATATGCATATATATGACTTTGATTTCTTCATCCAAAAACTGTCTTTACATATCATTTGACTATTTATCAATTGGGGAATGACTCATATTCTTATAAATTTTACTAAGTTTTCTATATATTTTAGATGTGCAACATCTATCCAAGAAACTGTAAAGTTTTCCCAGTTTTTTACTTTCCTTCTAATATTGGTTACATTAATTTTATTTGTTTACATTTTTAATTTAATGTGATCAAAATTATCCATTTTATATCTCACAATGTTATTTCTTTTTTAAATTAAGTAATTAATTAATCTGTTACATTGAAATTCCTAGATAACTATCTCCTTCCACTTGTGTGCACTAGAGAAGTCATTATTTTATAAAAAGTTATCTGTATATATATATAAAGTTTGCCTATTTCTATTTATCATTTCTTTCTCTGGAAGTGGACATGTATAAGTCATTTTTCAAACAATATTTCTGTTGCTGTATATAATATTCTGTTGGTTCTGTTTGTTTTACTCTTCATAATTTCATGTAAGTTTTTCCATATTTGTTTTTCAATTAACCTGCTAGACTCTTATAGTGTAGTAGTGTTCCATCATGATCATGTGCCACAACTTATTTAAACATTCCCCAATTGAAGGGCATTCCTTCAATTTTCAGGTCTTTATCACCACAAAGAGAGCTACTATGAATATTTTAGAACATAAAGATTCTTTTACTTTTTTCCCAATCACTTTAGGAAACATACCTAAGTAATATTGCTGGGTCAAATAGAATATAGTTTTATAACTCTCTGGGTATAATTATAGCTTACTCATGAGAATGATTGGATCAATTCACAGTTCCACCACCTGTGTATTAAGAGTCCCCATTTTTTCTACATTCCCTTCAACATTTATCATTTTGCCCTTTTATTTTTTATCTATTTCTTATTTATTCATAAATTCCTTTTTTATCCATAAATCTGATAGGTTATATGTTTCCTGTTCTTTTGATTTGATTATTATTTCTCCTTTATATTTGGTCATGTATCCATTTTGATCTTATCTTGGTAAATGATATGATACTGGTCTGCCAAACTGCTTTCTAATTTTACCAACAATTTTTACTAAATAGTGAATTCTTATCTCAAAGACTTGAATCTTTACTTTTGTCACATTACAAGGTTTACAACTGCTTGTTGCATGTCTATTCCATCCATTGACCTACCTTTCTATTCCTTTGTCAGCTCCTGATAGTTTTGATAAAATCTGGTATTGCTAGACCTCCTTCTTTTATACTTTTTTCATTAAATCTCTTGATATTCTCAACTTGTTCTTTCAAATGAATTCTATTATTTTTTCCAATGCAAAAAAATAAATATTTGGTCATTGATAGATGGTATTGAATAAGTTATACTCATTTTCAAGGAGCCTGCTGCTTGGGTATGGTTTTGTATTTCTTATGCCAGGTTGTTGATTCTCTTTCCAGTTTTTTCTTCCAGAACTCTCATTTCCTTTCAAGCTCCTTCCTCTATTTCTCTCATTTCATTTATAAAATCATTCTTTAACTTATTTCTTTCAGGTTTCTAGTTGAACTGTATAAGCTGAGTTTTTCTTGGAGGATTTGCTTGTAGGTATTTTGGAGTCATTCTCTTCTTCTGGGTTTATATGCCCCTGTCATAATTGCTATTTAGGATTTTTTTTTTCACTTGCTGTTCCCTAAGCCTTATTTCCTAAATTTCTCCTTTATGTTAAGACCAAATTCAGGGAAATTTTGGAGGGAACAACTGGGCCGTGTTTGTGCCTACTTTATGTCCTCTTGAATCTTGTGACTTCCTTTTTGGGGTATTGAGTATTGTGTTTCCCAGGATCTCAAGAACAGCTCCAAGGACCTGCAAGCAAGCTCCTAGTGTACCCAAAGCTTACCGATATAGGGCAGAGTCCTTCTGGTCTGAGCTTTGCAGATCCCTAACCTGGATTTTAGTCTGAGCAGCATAACTGAGGGCTTGCCCCTAAACAGAATCTCAGTAGTTTGTTACTGGATTCAGCTGCTGTCACCTGGCTGGAATGGATTACTGAGAGAATTACAGATTCCTTTTTGGACTGGCATGGAGGACTGGATCTGAGACCCAAATCTACTCCCAGGATCAGAACCACATAGCTGCTATTTATATCAATTCTTGTTCCTTGCCTAGTATGTAGTCTAAGACTTAAGATAGTTCCTTGACTTTGTCTTCTATTTTTAGGTATAGATCCCTTCTTCCATCTTCACTGGATCTCTCTGCCAATTGACAGCTGTTCCTGCTTTTAGCATAAGATGAAAGTCCTCTTCTGAATCTAGGACCTCTTTTTTCTTTTTGCCCTGGTCATAACCATTAGCAAGTCCTGGTTTATAGCTCTTCTGCTAGAATGTTCTGCATGGTATACTTCTTACTAGATACCATCCCCAGCATCTACGAACATCTCTCTCTCTATGTAGGAATGCAATGAAAAAATGACTCACTATAATTTTTTTAAATTGGATTTACTAATCAATACTCAGTCTGGTACATTTTTTGGATTTTAATGGAGGAGTTGTGGGAGAGGGCTAGATTGTACTACTTCTTCCTATTCTGCCTTTTTTTCTGGTCTTATGAGAAGAGCTTGTAATCACTGCTAACCCATCTAGATAATTGCTAACTACTTGTCTACTTAAGGATCAGTTTTAGAAATTTCTGAGAAATTGAAATCAAACTTACTGACCTATACTTTGTTGACACTGCCCTCTTTGTGTGTGTGTGTGGTTTTTTTTGGAAGAGTGTTCACTTTAATCTTGTACTTTTCCTGTGTTTTATGATCTTTCATGTATTGTTGATAGTAACTTGTTAACTATGTCCGCCATTTCTTTCAGTACTGAAAGATATAGATCACTTGAACTCAAAGGAATTGGGTACTTCTTGCATATCTTGGGTATCAGTTCCTATTAGTGGTTTTGTTCTGTGATGTCCAGTATGAAATTCCTTTTTTTTTTGAAAGGGAAAATATAATAAGAATTGAGTGGCTCTGGCTTCTCTTTATTGTTAGTTATCGTCTTATTCACTCCAAGTAAAGATTCTCTCCTTTTTTTTCCTCCCAACATAGCTAATTGCTTTTTGTTTATTGTCCTTTGTTTCCATTGCCAGATTCAAGCTCATTTTGAGATTTAGCATTTGTGAATCCATTTAAAACTGTGCCACTGGGGGCAGCTGGGTAGCTCAGTGGAGTGAGAGTCAGGCCTAGAGACAGGAGGTCTTAGGTTCAAACCCGGCCTCAGCCATTTCCCAGCCGTGTGACCCTGGGCAAGTCACTTGACCCCCATTGCCCACCCTTACCACTCTTCCACCTATGAGACAATACACCCAAGTACAAGGGTTAAAAAAAAAAAAAAAAACAAAAACTGTGCCACGTTCTTAGAGTCAGTTTCTTACCCAATCTCACTTTCATTCTATACATTTAATTTAATACTCTTAAGTTTGTAGGCGAGTCTCCTGTTGCCTACATATTGGTCTCTAGAAAAATTTTGTATGTCCTTCTTTTGTGTTCTCACAGTTTCTTTCTCAAACATCTCTCATTACTGCTGGCTTGACATTCCCTCAAATATCTTAGTCCACAGGATCCTATGTGACTTTCCTCAAAATTTTTTTAGGGGCAGCTGGATGGCTCAGTGGATTGAGAGCCAGACCTAGAGATAGGAGGTCCTGGGTTCAAATCTGGCCTCAGACACTTCCTAGCTGTGTGACCCTGGGCAAGTCACTTAACCCCCATTGCCTAGCCCTGTAACAAATAAAAAATATTAATATATAAGGATATATACATATAAAAGATATTAGAGTTTAAAAATCTTTTTTCCATAAATATAGAGCCCATGTCAGATTCTGATGAAATATTCATTTCTTCTCTGTCACAAACTCTAGGAAGTCATTGTTATTTTCCTCCAGGGTCTTATCATTTCCACCCTAGCAATCAGTTTCTCCTTATTTGTGAGAATCAGATCCAAAATATAATTTCCCCTTACTTTTTTTTTAAACCCTTACCTTCTGTCTTATAATCAATAGAATCGAAGGCAGAAGAGCAATATGGACTAGGTAATGATAGTTAAGTGACTTGTACAGGGTCACATAGCTAGGAGATGTCTGAGGCCAGATTTGAACCTAGAACCTCCTGTCCCTAGGCCTGGCTCTCAATCCACTGAGCCACCCAACTGTCCCTTTGCCTTACTTTTTATCCTTATGTTCACTTCAGGTAAGATAACAAATATTAGCCACTTGGTCTATGTGAAATTGTGTGCTAGAAATACAAAGTTAAGAACCATGCCAAGAAGTTTACATTTGAAGGAGGAATTTACAGTGTATTTGAGCCACTTGTAATTTGTCTTCTCTGGCTTGTCATCTTTTAAGTGTTGATTATAACACCAGACAATAGGAGGAAAATGTTAGATATTTCTCATTTTTATACCATATTTCTGATTTTTGCATGCATTATTTTTCAACCTTGATCTACTAGTGCAGTGATGGGCAAACTTTTTAAAGAGGGGGCCAAAGGAAAGGAAACGCTCATCTGTCAGTCTGTTTCTAAGGCAACTCTTTTGAACTTCCATTGTATTGTATCCTACTCATTGTATTCATCAGATTAGGAATAATGTCACGTGGCAGGATAGAACATTTCAGGGGGCCACATCTGGCCCACGGGCCGTAGTTTGCCCATCACTGTATTAGTGTATAGTCTTAAGGGAACATGGCATTTAATTTAATTACATGCCTACTATGTGCCAGGCACTGTTATGTGTTTTACAAATATTATCACATTAGGTTCTCACAACAATCCTATGTGGTAGGTACTTTTATTATCTCTATTTTATAGTTGAGGAGACTAAGGCAGTTAGAGCATAAACGATTTGTTCAAAACATAGCTAATAAATGTCTGAATCTGGATTTCAGCTCTGGTGTCCCCAAGCACTTCATCCACTGTGCCACTTAGCTGTCACTTAGCCACTTACCATGTCTTAATCTATTTCTATACATTTGAGATTCTCTCCATTCTATATTTGTGTGTATGTGTTAAAAAAAAAAAATATATATATATATGCATATGCATTTCTACACACATGATTTTTTTATCCTTAGTTATATTTGCTGGATAAAAGACAAGATTTTGTTGAAAATGAAAATTTTAACCTTATACTTTTTAGACTTCAAAAATAAAAATAATCATTAGAACTGTTTACATGTTTTTAATCATAAATTAAGGATCATGTATAAGGTTTTATATGCCTTTATCTTTTTCAAGTAGCATTTTATATTTATATTTATTATGTATAATGTATTATATATTAATATATTCTATGTTGTTTATGTATTAATATAATATGTTATGTTTATATTAATATCACTTATAATTTCATTTGTTAATACCATGTTCTTTAAAAATCTCAGGATTTCCACTGGACAAAGCAGTTGCCTATGCAAAACTCAGGAACCCATTTGTGGTCAATGACTTGAATATTCAATATCGCATACAAGACAGGTAAGTAATACAATTAAGTAATTTTTGTGCCATTAAAAATACCAATAAAGTTTACTCTTCTTTAAGTGAATAATAAATATAAAAGCATTGGGATATAAAGAAAATTCAGGAGTATCCAGTGTGGTTCTACAAATGGAGAAAAGAGTAGCTAGAAGCTTAGAATTATTCGAAAAGTTGCTAATTAAGGCACTATTCTGAATAGCAGGAGACAGAAGAGAGATGGTATTGAAAGACTGATTTGGAACCTTGGCATATGGCAGGTAACAAGTGACTAGTAAAGGGAGAGTTAGAAAGAATTCAGTAGAAAAACAGTACTGAGTTTGAAGTTAAATCCTGTGTTCAGGTCCTAGCTTTGCCACCTATGTGACTTTAAAAGCAAGTCACTTAACTTCTGACATTTTAGTTCCCTTATCTATAGAACAAGAGGGTTCAAATAGATAATCACTGATGTGTCAGCAGTTATTACATTCATATAGCAACCCTGAGTGAAAACAACATGTTACGGAAGTTGGAGTTGGATACATGTTCTGGATGAATACTGTGAAACTGGTATTTGGATGGCTTTGCAATCAAATCTAATCTAGTTGACAAGCTTGTATACCTCTCAAAAGGAACAAACAACAGACTTTATGACAATGTGATGGCCACTTGCAAGGAAGTGTCATCCCACCCTCTTTGGTGTGTGTGCTTCTACCATAATAAAACCCTGATGTGGTCAAAGAAAACTTTTATGAAGATCTGGAGACCCTCATCCATATGCGCGAAAAAAAAAAAGGACAAGCTGATAATTCTGGATAATTTAAATGTCAGAGTAAGCACAAACTATCAATATGTCCAGATGTCCTTGGGAAGAATGGAGTTGTAAATAGGAACAGCAACTGAAACTGTTGTTGACACTGTAGATGAAAACGTGTATATCTCATGACCTCATCACCAATGCTGCCTTCCATGCAATAAAACATTGTGGATGTACCCTCAAAGCAAACGTTAGCATTTAATAGACAATGTCATTGTAAGAAGAGACAGAATGTAAGAATGACAAAGTTGAAGTGTTGCATATAGTGCTGGACTGATAATAAATTTATCTTCTCCATTGTAAACATTCACATTCAATAAAAGTGGCAGCCTCAAGGCAAAAAGACTACTATACTTAATGTCAACTAGTTAGGGTCTTTCTCAGTGCAGAAACTGTTTGCTAATTTGGAAGGAAAGCTGAGCCAACATTCAGTTGACAACAGTAGAGCAGAAAAGGAGTAGGCAACTTTCGTTGATTTTGTGTATAGTACCTTACTTCTCTGGATCAAAACACTCTCACGCATAAGGATTTGTTTGATGAAAATGATGGAGAAATTAAAAAACTACTAAATTAAAAAAATAAGAATTCTACAGGTTTGCCAGCAGGATTGTTCGCTAAAATAAAGTGCAAATGAAGCTTAGAGAGATGCAGGATTCTTCTCAGTAAGAAGACAGGTGAAATTCAGTTTTATACTGATAGTTAACAAATCAAAGAGCTTTTATAATTCCCTGAAGGCTTTTTGTAGGCTGAAGACCTTTGGTGTATCTCAGCTACTTAGCATGATAGAAACACATCAATCAGTAATAAGAACATGTTTCTAGAGCGATGGACTGAATACCTTCTATAGTGTTCTCAGTAGAACTCATCAATCAGTGTTGAAGCCATTGACTTGTGTATCTCAAGTTGAAGTCAGTCCCTTTTTAGGCAGACTTCAGATTCAATAAGCAATTTTGAATGCCATTAGACTCCTCTTGTGTTGTAGAGTGCCTGGTGCTAAAAACATTCTAGCAGAGATTTATATAGCAGAGTAGACAATACTCACTTGTACAAAAGATACTTGAAATCCCCAAGAGATCAAGGATGGCTTTGTTGTCTGCCTCTGGAAACAGGTTGTCTTTTGATGGTTTATTCAATTTCCTTTTCTGTGATGGGGTTGTGTTCTCTCTTGATAACTTGGGTACTTTATATTTTTGAAAGTATTCATCTATTTCACATAGATTGCCAGATTTATTGGCACATAATTGGGTAAAATAGCTTCCAATAATTGCATTAATTTCTTCTTTGTTGGTTGCGATTTTGCCTTTTTTATTTTTGATACTGATAATTTGGTTTTATTTCTTTTTATCAAGTTAATCAATGGCTTCTTTTTTTTTTTCATAAAACCACCTCCTTTATCTTATTTATTAGTTCAGTGGTTTTCTGATTTTCAATTTTATCATTCTCCCTTGTTCAGGATTTCCAATTTGGTGTTTAATTGGGGGATTTTAATTTGTTCTTTAGTTTCCAAATAAATTTTAGTCTTTCTATTGCCCTTTATTGAATGTAATTTTTATTGCATTACAGTCTGAAATGTATGCATTTAATATTTCTCATTTTCTACATTTGGTCGTAAGGTTTTTATTCCCTCTTATGTGGTTAATTTTAGTGAAGGTGCCATGCACTACTGAAAAAAAGGTATTCCTTTCTATTCCCATTCAAAAGAAATAGGTTATCCTGGCAGTCATTGGTAGGGTCTCTCTCATTGTCATTTCTGGCAAGGTTATTGCCAGTGTGTACCTTAATATTGGTTGATCTTTTTACTTGGAAGATAGTGAGAGCCAGTAGTAGCTTCAGGAAGGGACAAGGAACAGTTCATAGGTGTTTGCTACCTGACAACTCCAGGAAAAATTCCAGGAGGAGAACAGAGTCTAAATACAGTGTTCATCAATCTGATCAAGGCCTTTTGTAATGAGGACATGTAGGAGAGATCATGGTGAAATTTAGGTGCCTGGAGAAGTTTATCAGTATTGTATGCTTGAAGGGTAAATGGACAATGTCCTCATATCTGCCTGGTTACCAGAGGAGTGAAGCAGGACTGTACATTTCTTCCCATGTTTTTTTTTTTTTTTTTTTTTTTTAACCCTTGTACTTCGGTGTATTGTCTCATAGGTGGAAGAGTGGTAAGGGTGGGCAATGGGGGTCAAGCGACTTGCCCAGGGTCACACAGCTGGGAAGTGGCTGAGGCCGGGTTTGAACCTAGGACCTCCTGTCTCTAGGCCTGACTCTCACTCCACTGAGCTACCCAGCTGCCCCTCTTCCCATGTTTTATAGCATGATGTTTTCATAAATGTTGGATACCTTTAATATGAGCAAAAACCACATCAAGGTCAGCTACTACACTGACAATAAATTATTTAACTTGTAAAGGCTATAAGCCAAGACTAATGTAAAGGGAAATTTTGATACTGACTTTCTTTTTACAGATAATTTTGCACTCATTGCAGCCTTTTAAGACTGAGATCCAAGAGAGCATAGATTAATTTTCTGCCATTAATTTTGGTGTATGTCAGTTTTGGTAGTTGATAATGACTCATTTTATCTAATTAATTTACATGTAATAAACATACATTTTGCTAATAAAAAATTCTAATTTTGGACTGATAACACCAAGAATGCAGAAGTTCTTCACCAACCAGTACCATGCTAAACATATGTGGAGCCATTATTTATAGCAGATGGAGACATTTTAAAGGCTGTAGATAAATTCATTTACCTTGGTGACATACTTTCCAGGCATGTGCACATAAAAGATAAGATTTACACTCACATTGCCAGAGCTAGTTCAATGTTTTGGAGACTCCAAAGGAAAGTAAATGAAAGAGATTATTGGGCTATCTATCAAACTGAAGGTCTACAGAGCCTGTCTGCTGATCTCATTGTTGCATGTCTGTGAAACCTGGACATATGCTAGCACCATGCCAAGATACTGAATCACTTCCATTTGAATTGTCTTAGGAAGATTCTGAAGATCACATAACAAGATAAGGTACTGTACACTGAGATCCTCTCTTGAGCTGACCTGCCAAGCATTCAAACTCTATACTTCAGAGGGCACAACTGCAGAGCTCTAGCCACATTCGAATGCCAAACATACCTTTGTCTAAAAGACTATTTTACAGAGAACTCACATAAGGCAAGCACTCACACAGAGATCAGAAGAAATGACACAGGAACACTCTCAAGGTCTCTGAAGAAATTTGGTATTGATTGTGCAGTGTGGCATGTTCACCCAAAGAAGGTGCTATGCTCTTTGAGCATAGCAGAATTGTAGTGGCTCCAAAGAAATGTGAGATGTGCAAATTTAGAGATATTTCCATCCTAAATGTTCATGGAGTCTATTCATGCTTAACCTGTGGTAGAACTCTCCAAGCTTGTTTTGGTCTGATCAACCATAGTGAGACATAACTATACATTTACCTTGACATAGTGATGTTATTTTGGTCCTCTTTACATACGAAGGACAGCAACCAACTAACCAATCAAAACAAGGGGGTTGGACTAAGTAATCATTGAAATATCTTTTGACTGTAGTATATAAAAATATTTATTCTAAGGATCCCAGCTTCTGTATATATGTAGAGCTAGATAATTATCCTATTGACTTACAAAGATTGTGCCGTATTGGTATTTCTGTCTATGGGGAAATCACATGCATTTTGTATATCAAATGTAAGTGTGTCTTTCTACTAGAGTTCTTCTTGGCAAGGTGATAGTGAAATAAAAAAAGACCTAGTATTTAATATGTAATAGGAAAGAAGTGGCCTATTAAATCACATCAACTATAATAGCTATAAGATTCATGAAGAATCACGATTATCTAAGATAGAAGTAGTTTCCCATATTCCAAAAAATAAAGAGGATCTATGAGTATAAAAAATAGAATATTATTAATCAACCAACAGTTATGTATCTATCATGTTCTAGGAACTGTGCTAGGCACTAGGAATAAAAAGATAAAAATTACCTCAAGCTTATATTCTTATGTGAGAGATAACATACATTTATAGATGTATACAAAACATTTACAGAGAAACTTGTGAGGAAAGGTTGGAGGGAGCCCCTGCCAGCTATAAGAAACAAGAATAACCTCATGCAAATTGAGCTGAGTTTTAAAAAAGACAAGGGATTCCAAGAAGTAGAAGAAAGGAGGGAATGCATTCTAGGGGAACAACCAAGACAAAAGAATGGAAATGAGAGGTGATGTACCTTGTGTGAGAAACAGCAAGAAAACTGGTTGTCTGGACTAAATATATGGAAGAGAATGATTTGTTATAAGACTAAAAATGTAGGTAAAGATGCCAGAGGAGTTTATATTCAATCCTAGAGATAATAGAAAGACTGGATTTTAATAAAGGGATGTCATGATCATTATGTACCTTTTGAAAGTCAGTTTGGTTGTTGTATGAAGGACAGATTGAAATGAGGAGAGACTTGAGGCTGGGAGGTAAATTAAGAGGTTATTGCAATAATCCAGTTAAGAGGTGGCAAGGGCCTGAATTAGGGTGGTAGCTATTAAAGGGATTTTCTTAATCTCTCTGAGACTCTGACTCTTTAAGAGGTAACAGTGCAGGATTTCTAAGTAGAGGGGAATTGACTGGGGCCAGTGAGTCAGAGCTGAAGTTTCTATTGCCAAGGAGATGAGGGGAGAGATAAGGAAGGAATCAATTGGCAATTAGGTCTTATGCCTCTAGATCTTTTGAGAGCAGGAGGTCTGTCTCTGTCTCTGCTAATTGACAGTTTTGCATCTCAAGAGAGGAGGAGGTCTGTCTCTGAGGCTAGGGGCTACTGGCAGTTACTACTGACAGTTGGAGGATAAAACCGTATTTAAGGAGGTCTTGGGTGGTGGTTCTTGATTTATTAGTGTAAGATAGGTAGTAGTGAATCAGTTTTAGATAGTGTAAGTTAGATAGGCCTGGTCTGGCCAGGCAAGAAGAACCTGTCCTCAGAAGACAGATGTAGGGTTTTAGAAATTTTAGTTAGTATTAGGAATTTAGGTATAGTCATAGGGTATTAGAATAATAATCTCTCTTCCCTCCTTTCTATTTTCTATCTGTACTTCTCATATTAAACTGTTTTATTCAACTGCTCTCCTCACTTTTGTAAAACCCCTACTATTTAACCCTTACATAGAAAAGAGTGCTTTTGTATATAGTGGAGTCAAGAAGCAAAATTCTGGAAACCTTGAAAAATGACTGCTAGGAGCCATCCTGAGGGTCTTTCTTCTGCACAGGGACTGTCTGCCACTTCCTACTGTCACCTTGTAGCCAACCTCCTCAGATGAGAATATCTTAGATCTTGGGTATACTAGGGTCCTGTGTTTTTCCTCTCCTGCTGAGCATAGAATGTCCCCTGAGGAAAGGCTGCTTAGGATCCAGGTCAGGCATCTGCTCTAAAGCAACCACTTTTGTCTTTACCAGCACAAGGCATCTCCCACCTCCCAATTTCCCAACTGGGATATGGAAAACCTTCAGTACAAAGCAGAGCAACCCTTCCTTTGACTTTGAGCCTCCCGTCTCCAGCTGTACCTGTCCTTCGAGGGTAGAGGAGTGGTGTCCTTCACTCAGTGATGAATATTCTCATACCTGGTCATACCTTTCATATTCCAGTGACTCTGAGTTCCTATAGATCAGTGATTCCCAAAGTGGGCACTAATGCCCCCTGGTGGGTGCTGCAGCAATCCAGGTATGGTGGTGATGGCCACACTTTTTTTTGTATTACATTCTATTCTGAGTTCAATAAATAGTTTCATAATTTCCAGGGGGTGCTAAGTAATATTTTTTCTGGAAAGGGGGTGGTAGGCCAAAAAAGTTTTGGAACCACTGCTAAAGATCATCATTCAAACCCCATTACTATACCTCTACCACCCTCAATCCTCCTAACCCAAAGTTTCATCCCAACTCCACTTAGGCATGCTGTTCCACTGTACTCTCTGAAATGCCTCTTACGTAGGCAACAAATTTTCCTTCATCTTACAATGTTTCTCTCCTACTCCTTCCATTTATCAGTTCTTACTGAAAACTGACTTTCCCCTGATTACAAACCTTCCAGACCATCTTTTCCAGACCTGCTATAGTCCAGACACTCATTCTGTTTGGCTCATTGGTTGAAGCAGGGGAGTTGAAATAACCTTGACACTTCTTTCTCTTCCTCTTTCACTTAATAACCTCTCTACCTTTGAAGTGCACATTATTCATATCTTCCACCCAGTCAAAATCTTGGTAGATGTTTTCTACAGACCCCATCCCCCAAATCAATCCCCTTGTTTCCTCAGGGAGTTTAGTACCTGGCTTATCATTTTTCTCTCTTCCTACTGCTGCCCTCATTACCAGGGAACTTCAACATACATATTGATTCTCTCTCATATACTCTAACTGCACAGTTTCTCAAACTCCTCACCTCCTGTAAGCTATTCCTCTACCATACCTAAATCACATAAAAAGATGGCCATACCCTTGATCTTGCCATATCATACCAATGCTCCATTTTAATGGATTCTGAAATCTTCTTATTTGACTATAATCTTTTAACTTTTCACCTATCTTCCTATTCTTTTCCATAACACTATTCTTTAGTCTCCCTGCAACCTCGAGCCCCTTTACCCCACAATTCTCTCCCAAGCTACCCACCCTACACTTGCCACTTCTTTCTTCTTCCTATCTTGACCCCTTGGTGAATCAATTCAACTCCACGCTATCCTCTCTTGTGTCCATAGCCAGCACCCCCTATCATTTTCCTGATTATACCTAGCTAACCATAAACCTTAGATTACTCCAATCATTCTTCACCTACACAGTTGGTACTCATCAAAACTGAAGAAAATCACACAACTATTCTGATGGGTCCACTTCAAATTTATGTAACCTCAACATACATATTGATTCTCTCTGCTGGGTCCACTACAAATTTATGTAACCTCAACTGCTTCCTCACTGTTGCTAGATAGTCCTACTGTATCTCCCTTATCCTCTCACTATCCCACTCTACACAATGTCTCTTCCAAACCTGTTCATCACTCCTCAAATCTGTGACTGACTCTCCCCTTCTCTTTTTGCCTCTCTTTGTAGCCCTAGTACTCAGTATGGTGCCTGGCATAAAGTAGGTTCTTAATGTTTATTGATATTACTATTGATTGATTTGTTAAGTTCCTACTCTGTGCTAAGCACTTTACAAATATTTCATTTGATTCTCATAAAAACCCTGTGAGTGCTATTATGATCCCATTCCCTATTGTTATAAACTGTTATAAGGGTTTACTAACCCTTACTAGATTATTTATATAGTGTGGTATCACTATTAATTTGTCCTAGGTGGATAGGCTGTGGATGTTGTGACTGTTGAGAAAAATGGCTCTCAGAGCAGTCTTAAGAATTCTGGTTTGGCCAGTTATATCAAAAATATATTGTTAATTAAAAAAAAACAATAAAAAGGATAGGAAAAGGAAATAAGTGGGAAAGAAATTCTTATATTGATCCTTAATCTAATAAATTCTTATCTAACTACCCAGTCTGATCTTCAAGGATCTCTTCGGTCCCCAACAGAGTTGGGGCTACACTCTCTTCCTATCTATCTTATCCCCAAAACCCTGAATCTATCTTATATCTAAATTCTTATATACAAAAGAGTAAGTTGGTTTCTCTTCTTAGCTGTATAGTGGGAAAAAAACAGCTCAGAATCTCCACAACCTTCCTGAAGCAAGCCAGCTTGGCTTGCAATGAATTTTCAACCAATGGTCTTCTTCACTGTTATGGTTTGCTAGATGAATTTTTGATATAGAAAAGCAAATGAGAATTTCCCAGTCTAGCCAAGCCACTCTTGAGACTGTCTATCGCAACAGGATCAGCCCTCAAAGAGTACAAATTCAGTTGGGTAACTGTCTCTCAAGGCATTCTGGGAAAATTCTCTTACCCACAATCCATCTCTAAGATTCCATTCAAAGAAACCCAACTTAACCTTTTTATGCATCTATAAAATAACTTATGTTATTCAACTCTATTTCCTACTGAACTCTTACTTAATTAACAAATATCCTATTACACTATTGAGGGGAATGAAACTATGCAGTGCCTTTTTACCATGAAGAATGGTCTTTAGACTGGAATGATAGGATGTAAATAGTTGAAGCCTATGAATCCAGAAATAAATGAAACAACAGTCCCCATCTGGAACACAACTATATGATTCAATCTTGGAAGAATTTCTTGGTGTCATTGCTGAACCTCTTATATATGATGTTTGAGCAGTCCAGATAAAGAGCACAGAGGTGCCTTTAAGACTAGAGATGAGTAAATATGGTAGTTTACAAAATGAGCACGGAGATGGATCATTTTGGGTCATGACTTTCAGGTAATCCAATAATTCTTAAATTGTCACTTCTGGATCTGTTTTCCAGGTCAGTTGTTTTTTTAATGAGATATTTCATAATTTCTTTTATTTTTTATTCTTTTGATTTTGTTTTATTGTTTCTTTTTTATTGTCATGCAAAACCCACTTCCATACTGGTCATTGTTGTAAGAGCAAAGTCATACATAGCCAAAACCCCAAAATAAAACCAAAAAAAATTCTGATGTGGAAGACAACTCCAACATTTCTTTCTTTGGATCGTTTATTATTTATCATTTCTTATAGCACAATAGCATTCTATTACAAACATGTACCACAATTTGTTCAATTATTCCCCAATTGATGGAAATCCCTTCAATTTCCAATTCTTTGCCATCACAAAAAGAGCAGCTATAAATATTTTTTACAAGTAGGTCCCTTCCCCTCTTATTATGCCTTTGAGATACAGACTCATTAGTGGTATAACCAGATCAAAAGGTGTACACAGTGGGCAGCTGGGTGGCTCAGTGAATTGAGAGCCAGACCTAGAGATGGGAGGTCCTAGGTTCAAATCTAGCCTCCGCCACTACCTAGCTTTGTGACCCTGGGCAAGTCATTTAACTCCCATTGCCTAGCCCTTACCACTCTTCTGCCTTGGAGCCAATACCCAATATTGTCTCCAAGACGGGAAGGTAAGAGTTTAAAAAAAAAAAAGGGTATGCCGCAGTTTTATAGCCCTTTGAGTATAGTCCTAAATTGCCCTCCAGAATGGTTGGATCAGTTCATAAATCCACCAACAATGCATTAGTGTCCCTATTTGCCACATCCCCTCCAACATTTACCACTTTATTGCCATTTTGGCTAATCTGACAGGTGTGAGGTGGTTTTTGAGCATTGTTTTAATTTGAATTTCTCTAATCAAGAGTGATTTAGAACTATTTTTTCATATGATTATTGATGGCTTTGATGTCTTCATCTGAAAATTGCTTATTCGTATCGTTTGGTCAATTGGGGAATAGTTTGTATTCTTATAAATTTGACTTAGTTCTTTATAAATTTGAGAAATTAGATCTTTATCAGAAACATCTGTTGTAAAAAAATTTTCCCAGTTGTCTCCCTTTTAATCTTGTTTAGATTCATTTTGTTTGTACAAAAGCTTTTTGATTTAATATAATAAAAATTATTAATTTTATGTCTTATGATATGTTTTGTTTCTTGATGTCTTATCCAATTCTAATTTTTAAAGAATGAATTTCTTCCATGACCTTTTGATCCTTCTTTTCCATTCTACTTTTCATGGAGCTCTTTTTTCATTGGATTTTTGTGCCTCTTTTTTCCAGTTGACCAATTTTTCTTTTTATGCAAAGGTCTTAGCTAGTTCTTCACCACACTGCAGATTTGAAAGGGCCAGGCACTATGGATTTCCAGGCTTCACTGCAGGGTGGTGCCAGGGCCTGGTACTTCAAGGGGTAGGTTTTGGGTGTGGGGCACTCTACTGTTGGTATAGCCAAGGTATTGTGTATGGAGCCTTCTTTTTTTGCCATTGATTTCCTTGAGATATATGGAATTTCTGTGCTATGAATATTTCAGTTACTTCACATAATTCCAAATTGCTTTCCAGAATGGTTTGACTAGTATACATATCCACCAAGAACACAGTAGTGTACCTTTGTATTTCTACAATTCCTCCAATATTGACTATATCTTTTATCATTGCTGCCAGTTGGCTTGGTATGAGAGGAAACACTGAATTCTTATTTTTATTTCCCTTATTAGTAATTTGGTTTACTAATGCAATTAGTAAATTGCAAATGGTTTGCAATTGCTCTTTTGAGAACTCTTTGTTCATATCTTTAACCACTTATCTATTGAGGATAGCTTTGGATTTATATATTGCTATTAGTTTCTTATATATTTAGATATCAGTCCCTTATAAAAGATAAGCTTTACCACAAATTTTTCCCTCTAAATAACTTCTTCTCTTATTCTAGTTGCATTATTTTATTTATTAACAAACATTTCAATTTTTTGCAAACAAAATAATCTATTTTGTCATTTATACTTGTCTCTTTTTCTTTAAGAATTTACCCCTTAGTCATTGTTCTGAATAATACATTATCTATTTTTCTTTCAAAGCTTCTCTTACCCAATAAATGAACCTAACTAAAGTTCTGTTACTTTTCTTATTTTAAAATTTATACAATTATTTTAATAATAAAGAAATATGCATTTTTAAAATTATTAAATTTTATTTAGCTTCAACAGAAACAAGGTAAAAAAATGGAATTCATTGATTTTACTTGATTGGAATCCTACTTGATACTTTTGTCATTTTAGCAGCATGTTACTTTCCTTTTTTACTTCCTTTAGTCTTTAAGGTGTTAAAACTTACCTGTCTAAAAGTGTTCTCTCTAAAACAATTATGATATTCTTGAGGCATATTTATCAAAGCCTTGGAAAAAGATGTTTCTCCATTAAAAAAACAATTATTATTCTCATTACTGTTGGGTTATTATAGTATAATAATGTTTTTCCCCTTTTCCTTAGGAGAGAAGTTTATAGTATTCTTCAGTCTGAAGGCATTTTACTTCCTCGTTATGCAATTTTAAACCGTGATCCAAATAATCCCCAAGGTAAGAGAATTTTGACATGAGCAAATTGTCCCGTAATGCCCACCTTACCACGTCAATTGATGTAGACACAGAGAATTCAGCCATCCAAACTAATCTTCCTACTGGTGTCAAATAGTTGTTGACTTTGGGGAGATTTGTCTAGAGCAGAAGTCATTAACTATAGTTCCCATTTGTCTCCCCATAGCAGATTTGCAGGTGTAAGATCTCAAGGAAGGCACTAGATGATGATCAATATAGACTTTCAGTTGGTCATTATTGAGCATCTGCAGTTAATTATCTAGCAACTCTCCAGAATGCCCTAGTTCTTCTAAGTACATGATTCTTCCATAGAGCAATGCCTGTCACTGTAAATCACAACTATTTTCTCTTCCACTTGACAGGATGAAGATTTACCAAACTGCTCTACTTACTCACAAACTTGTGGTTCCCTCAAAGGGCATTTTTACCACCTATTTACAACTTGGTTATTTGTATTTATTTTTCATGAAGAATTCTTCCCATATATTTCATTCCACTAATTAAAGTACAAATGTTATTTGAATCCCCTTACAAAACTATAAAACAGAGTATTGATATAACAACTTATGATATTACAGAATTAGCAATGACATACACATGAATCCAGTTAATGCCTGATTAGGTAAGAATTATGCTCTGGTATACATTATATTAACACATTTCCTAAGGACTGATCTTGGGGTTTTTCTTAGAATAAGTTTATTTTGTTACTTAAGAGTTTTTGTTTTTTTTCTGTTTTTTTTAAACCCTTACCTTCCGTCTTGGAGTCAATACTGTGTATTGGCTCCAAGGCAGAAGAGTGGCAAGGGTAGGAAATGGGGGTCAAGCGACTTGCCCAGGGTCACACAGCTGGGAAGTGTCTGAGGTCAGATTTGATCCTAGGACCTCCCTTCTCTAGGCCTGGCTCTCAATCCACTGAGCTACCCAGCTGCCCCCACTACTTAAGAGTTTTGATTACTTAATTGAATCTTATTCTAGTCTTGAGAAGCCAACAACAATATTTAAAACCAATTTCATTTAGACTTGGTTACTAGGTTGAAAATCCAGATAGCAAAAAAAAAAAAAGAGGTTTAAGCTGTGTGATAAGGCCTAGTGAGGTGTTCACTGGGAGAAATTTTAGCACAGAAAGAAAGATGACCAAACAACATTTTAGAAGCTGAGACATATAATTCCCCACTTTGTCTCTGCTGCAGGTAGAAGAAAGGAAAAACAAAAGATCAAGCCATTTGAGGTGGTTTTTGGTTTAAAGTTTGTCCCTGTCATGGTCTTAAGTCCCCTGTTTATCCTTTCAACTTGTAAACAGAAGAACTTAGTATACAGATATAGTGAAACAGAAAGCAAAAACAATAAAATAATAATTAACATTAACTAACTTCAGGTCTCCTTTTTTAGTAGCACATTTCCAATATCAAAAAACTCCATCTCAGATCTCAGATGTTCCATGTAGTTGTCTGAGCTCCAAAGCCACCTTTTCTCAGACTTTCAGGGATAGATCTCTTTAGTAGATTTGCTTCTTTGGTTCTAAATTGCCTAGAAAGATTCCTTAGATGTTCCTGCTAACTAAGCAGATTTCAATACAAATTAGTACAGCTTTTCTAATGTTATTTCTTCTGTAACTACTTGAAATGGTGAAAATCTTTCAAAATCTTGTGATATTGATCTTATTAATAATAAAGCTATTAGGAACTCACAATGCACTTAAAATTCATAAAATTTAGGTTTTTCATGTCTCATTAGAATCATTTACATTTAATATACAGGATAGTCTAATTTGTTACTTTTTAAAAACTTTCCCACTACAGTTAATTCCATTTTCTTTAGAAAGATCAAATATTATCAAGAATTTAATCCTATATAAGAAAACTTAAGTAAGACACTTTTGCAGATAGAGTTTCTCCACTCCTTTGTTCAATGATTTGAGTGAATTTACCTACAAGTTGACTTAACTCCAATTGAAACAAAACTTGGGTGGAGTACAGTATGCATTTAAATGATTAATTTCCAGTTTTACACAAAGAACAGTATCAAATGGGTTGCTTGTAGTAAAACACATTCAATTGTTAAACACATTGAATAGAGAAGATTTTACACTAGAATTAGTTACATTTTGAAAGAATGAGATATTTCAGGAACTTTATCTTATATATGATCTTACATATTATGATTAGCAGACAGATGAAAAATTCAAGTACCAATTCACTTGGTTGTTTGAGATAGGGAATATCTACACATTAGATTGAAAATAGTAGCATCTTACATTTTTGCATTGTGCTCATGCTTCCCTAGACCACTTACTGTAATTAAAGAAATTTGCTATCAAAGCAAAAATCAGGAATGCTATTATAACAGCATCAAAACTGGTGTTTTTGGTTCTTGAGGCATAAGAGCAGAGTAATTTAATACTGTTTGACTTCAGATAAGAGTCAAAGCTGATAATCATGTAGTAACAATTCCACACTGCACAGCCAAACTCAGGAGTAATCAGGGGGGAAACTTTCCTATTCAAAAAGAAATAACAAAATAGGGATGCTGAGTCACAAAGGAATCCTACCCTCAGATGTGCTGAGTCATCCTCTCAACCATGCCCAGAAAGATACCTAAATTCAAAACTTTAAACAATATCAGATGCAGACCCAAGAGCTTTTACCTCAAATGGCAGATCTCACCAATCACAATTTAGAACTGAAAATTTTCCAGGCTTATTTTACCTGATTTTCTTTTCTTCTTAAATTATAACCAATCCTGGTGTTAAAGATCAATTATTGGAAATCATTCTTGTATTATAGACAAATTTATAAATTCTCAATATTCCAGTGTGATTTTTTTAGAAATTCTATAACCCCAACCCACTCAAATGATTTCAAGAGGTCTTAAAAGTTTGTGGATATGTTTATCCCTTTTAACTTTTCCACACAGTAATTACCAATCTTTTTTTTTCCATGTTTTTTTTTTTTAGTCCTCAGAAAATCTCATCACTCTATAATGGGTCTAACAGGGTTTACCCAAAAGTATTACAATTTTTCTATATGGGTGTTCTCAAGTGGCCTTGGGCTTGCCCCTCTTTGTCCCTTAAAAAGTTTTTCTATTGTAGGGAAATAAGACAATTCTTAACTTCTAATTAAACCAGTTACAAAAATGGATAGAATCAGAGACATATACTTGATAGCAAGTAAAACTCCTTATTATCTAATTTTCCAGTCAAATTCTATTACCTTTTTGTTTGTTTCATAATTCATATGCCTTTTCCCTTTCTTTGACTGAGGACAGGGTTAATAAATCTGTAGGCAGTTTAATGTTCTTTTTTTTTTAACTTTAACTAACTCTGTCCCTAACCAGTTTTTCTATAATTAATAATGGTTTCATATTCTTGTTGTTTAATCATAAAACTTCTATGCTGGGAAATAAGAAAATGCTCTCTTAGCTTCTTTAAAACAATTATTCCTCAAATTTGTTAGTATCAATCATTCAAAACTTTTACCCTCAAACTGTTTGTTTTAATGCAAACAGATTGCAACTTTAAATTTCTCCCTCCTCTCATTTCTACATACTTAAAACCTTCTCTAAACATTTACATAGTTTCTAAGTGCCTCTTTTGGATTTTTATTATAAATTCCCTTGATAAAACTTCACATCTTGTTTCTTTCATATTCAAATCCAATATTCCTTGTACCGTCTTAACTTTCAACATTTGTCGTTCCAAATAATCTATGATCCACTAAGTATCATTTTAGTTGCTTATCAGTAAATCAAAAGAATCCAGAATTTTTTAAAAAGTATGTGCCATTTAAACACTTGAAGTTAGCACAGTGATATATCCATTTTATGTCAGGCATTAATTTAGTCCATAGTACAAATTGGTAGACTGAAATAATTTCTCGTAAATAAACAAAATCCCTGATACATACAGTTTGAATAAATCACATTGAGTCAGTCTTAGTACCAATTGCTCATTATGAGATTTTTGCATCCAGTCAATTAAATCATCCTTACTCCAAAAGCATATATTTTAATAGCATTTCAAACTAACTAATAGATGTTCAGTCTTAAATTTCCTCATTTAAAACCTTTTCTTTTTAATGTTAGTATTTAAATACATAAAGGAATTTGTGAACACTTTTTTTTTTCTATGAAAAATCTTTAGGCTTAATTGCCTCTTCTATAAACATGTAATAATTTCTAATATTATTGTTTTTAATTAAGCAGTTATTAATTCAAGTTTGTCTCCCATGAGTTTTACTTACATTTTAGCTACTTACTGATCTCAAAACAAAATTTACCTTCTCTGTGCTGATAACAGGCAGGACTTTCTTAGTGTCTTTAGAAAGACTTTGAACCTAAATTTACGGCATTAATCTTGTTATTTTTCCAAGCAGAGATTCAATTTAGAAGGCTACTTTCACAGTTAAAAAATATTGATAAAGGCTCATTTTATTTCATCTGGATGGAAACCATTCATGATATGTTTAGCAGTTTAAAATCCTTTAAATGTTGACATTAATATAGTTCATTTAATTTTCTGCTGTTCATCAGTTTATCATACCTTGTTTTAAACCTTCCAGTGTAGAAATTGATGTTTTTATCTACCACATTTTCCCATTCACACTACCTGAAAAATTGTGTTATCATTATAATATTTCAATTCAGTTCTTTCTATATAAGAGAATTAGCCGGAAGAGTTACTTTCAACAGATTCTGCAGGATTATAGTAATGTCTAATCCTGTAAAGTCTGATGGAAAGACAAGTCATATCTATTGGCAACTTGCCAGACCTTAATTATGATTTCCGTATTCAGAACCTGAAACTTCTTCAAGTTTCAAATTCTAAACATTAAGAGCACAATTCAGAATTAAGATTTGTCGCCTTAAAAAATGATTTTACTAACTTAGAATTACTAACTTTTAACATATACATTCATTATTTTAAAATAAGCATAATATTGAAATGTCCAGTAGAGAAATTAAAGTATTTCTCTGGCACATAGTACCTGCCTTTTGTCTTGATCCCATTTCATTGTGGCCAACATTGATGAAGAGAGAGAGAAAATAACTTATAAACTTATATGAATATTTTTAACAATATAAAATGTTTTATTGTTCACAATTTTCTTTCCCCTCCAACTGAACAGACTGAGGGTAAAAACATGAGCTAAGGTAAAGCTTGAAAGCATTTGCTAATATGAGTTTTTACAGATAATACAAATAAACATTTTTCATGACTTCAGCAATGACAAATCTTTTCAAGATAGAATGCTCAAAATGCAACTTCAAGCTGCCTATGAGGCCTTGCATTACCCCAGAAGAAAGGGGGGGGAGGCGGAGGGGAGGGAGACGTTCTTGCATTGGGCTGAAGGGCATGTGAAAATTGTCCTCAGGCACTGTGGAGAGGGGGAACAGACCAGCCCACTCCAGCATGCGTTTGGCACAAACAAACCTCTTTGGATGACAGTACTGACTCTAAGCAACTCTTTCATTCTCAGATTTTTCTTTTATCAATGTCTTCCCTGGGTTTCCAGTGTTCTTTTTAGTGGTCAGTTGGTCCCCAGAGCCTTGAACTTTACTTTGGTTTAAGGAGGTATTAAACATTTTTCTTTGATCTCTTTTCTTCCTAAAACACACTTGTGCTCAGTGTCCCTTTTTTCCACAATAGAAACAATCCAGATGCTTATTTCCTTTTTGAAGGAAGAGCAGCCTGGAGAGCTGTCTCTGTCTCATGAATTTATGAACTGGCACCTCTGTGATGGGTCTTCTCAATTGGCCTATAGGAGAGGTTGATGCATAGTCATGTTTACACTCTCTTTCTGCACTTGAGAAAACCTTCTGCCTTCAGTAGGTGCTGTTCCATGAGCCCAGAGTTGGGGTGGAATGGAATAATAGAGCAAAGCTATAGGGCTAGTAACTTATGTAAAACAAAGTGTTTTTGTCTGCCCTATAGTTCCCTTTGTACTTTATGAGAGACACAAAAAAAATTTACCTATTAGTTAATATACAATACATTTACAAGAATTTTAAATTAGGCTTGATAAAAGTTAATCTGTGCACAGTGTAATACCTTAAAGTCTAAATTTCAAGTCCCTAACTAATACTTTGAGGAAATTACTGGTGATTGAGTATTGTTTCTTTTTCCAGTTCTCTAACTGATTAGGTGTCTTACTTAAAAACATTGTACATATTTTCAAAAACTTATTTTCAAATTAAATCACTTATAGACCTCATGTAGTTGACAAGAAACAGATAAGAGACAGACATTCACAGACATAAAGGCAGCTCTGAATATATACCTATAGACCAGTCAGAAGAAGAGCTATAAATCTATCTATGCCATCATAGATAATTAGCCCTTTAAAAGGAAAATAACCATTATTCTGGAAACTGTTGTTAGTAGGTACAGAAAATAAATGTGTCCCTATTCTCATAGAATTTGTGATTTTGCACAGAGCCCTAAATAAATCCTGTGATTCTATTCAGATCCCTAAAATTGGTGACAAAATCAATCCTTTCAGCCCCTTACATTCCTAGCAATAATAGAATATTTAACTAAAAGATTTGAAGAAGAAAAGGAAGTACCTGTAACAAGAATCCCAGAATTACATTACCTCTTAAATACAGGGGCACCTGGCTTAGAGGTAGGTTGGGTCAGGGTCCAGGGTCCCTCCCTCGAGGAAACATATCTCCAAGAGTCTCTTGGAGGGGCATAGAAAGTAGGAGACCAAACCTCAGTTGCCAAATTCTAAAAAAATAAATAAAAATAAATACTGGGAAGCAATTATCTCAGTCATAGTGACATTTATTGTAGAAAGTTGTAAATTTCAAAATGTCTGGGTCTAGGCCCCAGAGCCACTGCTTTTGTGTCACTGGTACATATGGAGTCAAATTACCCAGGTGCATTACCCGCCTCCCCCCACCCCCCAAAAGGGAAGAGTGGTCTTTTGAACACCTCTCTTAAGAGGGGTTGACCAGAGTAGGTCTCTTTTTGAGAAGGTATATCCTACAGAGTATGATCAATTCCATATATGGTAAAAGCCATGACCACTTCCAGTAGCTTCAAAGCCAACTGAGATATACTATATCTGGATACCTTCCAGAATGCTGGATGTAAGTGCATACCTCCTTTTGTCAAGGATATCTTGCCAAAGCATTTCAGAGGATTTTCTTTGTGATTTTTACTCATGTTGTGATTACTGATAACTGATATACAAATTTTCACAATTTTTCAATTAATAATTGGGGTTATTCCTTAATCATTAATCCTATTTTCATTAAAACTTATGATTTTAGTCATCTAAGGTTTATATGCTAAAGTAATACACAGACAAAATATTAATAAAATAATATATCCTAATAAAAATAGCTTAACTAAGTTACCTTTTACATTACTTAATTAAATTACATTAATTAATCATCAGCATGGTGTAGTAGAAAGTGCCCTGGGTTTGGATTCATGTTAGGTTTTGATTCTGTCTTTGGCACTTATTCTCCAGGTGATTTTAGGCAAGTCATCTAATTTCTTTGAGATTCAGTTTCCTCATTTGTAAAATGAGAGTCATAGACCACCCAACTTATGTAGATAAGTAGGAGGATTAAGTAAGACCATGTGTTTGAAAGCATTTTATTAAAATGTAAATTATAATTTTATCATTGCTATTATAGAATGTAATCTAATTGAAGGGGATGATCACGTGGAAGTAAATGGAGAAGTTTTCCAAAAGCCATTTGTAGAAAAACCCCTCAGTGCTGAGGATCACAATGTTTACATTTATTATCCAACATCTGCTGGAGGTGGAAGCCAAAGGCTCTTCAGGAAGGTGAGACTCTGATATCCTAGTTAACAAATTTTCATGGAGAATGGGCACATAACTATTATGTTTTAAGTGTTCTATTATAATTATACACTATTTGGTAAAATTACAGAATAAACTAGTTATAAATTTTAATTCTTTGAGAAACTCAAACTCATATTAAATTGCTTTGTTAAAATCTGGTTATTATTTACATTTATTAAAGCTTAATATTACTTAATGATACTTGAAAAAAAATTTAAATAATTGTGTAAAAAAAAGAGAATAGGGGCAGCTGGGTCACTCAGTGGAGTGAGAGTCAGGCCTAGAGACAGGAGGTCCTAGGTTCAAACCCGGCTTCAGCCACTTCCCAGCTGTGTGACTCTGGGCAAGTCACTTGACCCCCAATTGCCCACCCTTACCAATCTTCCACCTATGAGACAATACACTGAAGTACAAGGGTTAAAAAAAAAAAAAAAAAAGAGAATATTGAGCTAGAAAAAAAAATGGAAAGCAGTCTCCCAGAAGTTTTTATGTTTGATGGAAACTTTTTGTTTTAGATTGGAAGTAGAAGTAGTGTTTACTCACCAGAAAGCAGTGTGAGAAAAACCGGTTCTTACATATATGAAGAGTTCATGCCTACAGATGGCACTGATGTCAAGGTAAGACTAATTGATAGAAAGATGAGTTCAGTATTGTACCTTGAGCTATTTCTTTAGGAATTAAGCTATATTTTTATATGTTCTGGCTTTTTGAAGAATTCTAAATTTGATGAACACGCAAAATTATTTTTATATGCAAAACAGAACAGAAGAGGATGATGTGCAAAAATACACATTTATATTATGTTCAGCATTTTTTAAAAGTATACTATAAATTTAATATGTCACTTTCAACAGCAGTCTGTTTGTCTATTTCTTTCTGAACTTTCAGCTGTTCTTATTTGTGCATTTTTAAAAAATGTAATCACCTTTTTGACCCCCCCTTTTTTTTTTTTGCAAACCTGTAACTAGCCTCTTTGCTCCACCAATTTAGAGAACACACACACACACACACACACACACACACAAAAATAGACAAGTGAAGCAAAACAAATCCACACATTTGCCATGTCCAAAAATGTATGTCTTTGTACCTTGAATTCATCCCTGCTCTATGTGGGTAATATAGCATTCTTGAAATTATCAAATTATATAAGCATTCATAATTTTTCTTTTGCATTATGAGCATATTTACATACGCTACATTTAGCATCAAAATTTAAAGTCTAGGAACCCTTAGTTTTACCTGAGAAGTTATGTAAAACAATGAATTCTTTTTTTTAAGGCAATAGTACTTCCTGAAAATTTATTTTGTAAAAAAGAATTTTCATATAGAGATCTCTCACTGTTTTATATAGAAATACATTTTTGCATAAGACAAGTTGAGGTTTGCTTATACACAATATCTAAATTATGAACAGCAAATATACCAAAGGTGGTTTTTGTTTGTTTGTTTTTAGCTAAATTGTTTGGAATTTCTCCCTTAGAAACAATGTTATTATATCATGTTTAGTTTATCACTCTAACCCATAAAAACTTGTAAATGATGCATTTTAATAATCCTCTAATGGAAAAAATCCTTAGCAGCATATGTAACAATGTTTCTTTGGAGAATATGCATTCAGATTTTTCAGCTTGGAGATACCTTGAGTACATCTTTATCTACAGTACTGGGAACAGAGAAAGGCTTCCTGCAGAAGGTGGGATTTGAGCTGAATTTTGAGGGGGAATCCAGGAGGCAGAAGTAAGGAGGAAGAAAGTTGTTTTTTGGACATGTTGAGTTTAAGATGTCTATGAAACATGCAGTTCAAGATGTCCAAGTAGCAATGGTGATTCAAGACTAGAGGTCAGGAGAGTAGGAATTAATATATAAATCTGATAGTCCTCATCATAGAGATGAAAATTGAATTCACAAGAACTTATAAGATCACCAAAACAATATAGAGGGTGAAGAGAAGACCCAGAACAGAACCCTAAAGGATACCCACAGTAAATGGCCATGATCTAATGAAGATTCAGCAAAGGAGATTGAGAAAGAAGGAATCAGACAGGTAGGTGGAGAACCAGGATAGAGAAGTGCCACAAAAACCTAAAGAGAAAGAGAACTTTTTAGGAGATCAGTAGTATTAAATGTTGCAGTGAGGTCAAGAAGAGACCAATATGGCCTCTTAGTTATGGCCTTTCAATTAATGTCCTTCAAATGAAATCAAGAGGCAATTACGGGATTATTAGTGGGGGAGACCTAGGTGGTTAAGTGGATAGAGAGCCAGGCCTTGAGATAGAAGTCCTCAGTTCAAATCTGGCTTCAGATACTTCCTAGCTGTGTGACCCTGGGCAAGTCACTTAACCCCTTTGCCTAGACTTTACTGCTCTTCTGTCTTAGAATCAATACTGTATTGATTCTAAGACAGAAGATAATGGTTAAAAAAAAAAAAAAGAAATACAGAGAGAAAGAGAGATCATTAGCAACTTTAAAGAGAACAATTTCACTTGAATGATGAGTTTTTGGAAGCCAGATTGTAGAAGATTTAGAAGAAAATAAGAGGAAAGTTTAGGCACCAAGTATATAGAAGCAGCTTTCTCAAGGAATTTAATCACAAAGGAAAGAAGAAATAAGATATTCACTATCAGGGATGGCCATATTAAGTGAAGATTTGGGTTTTTTTTAAGGATGAGGGTGAATTGGGTATATTTATAGTTATCGGAGATGCACATTAGTAGGTAAGGAGAGATTAAAGAATGGGGATGATTAAGGGGGGCCGTTTTCCAGAGATATCTCTTCTGTGCTGATGTTTATTGTTGATTGTTTCTATAAGTTTATTATCCACTGACATGCATATTTTCTAAAGGTATACACAGTAGGTCCAGATTATGCCCATGCTGAAGCACGGAAATCTCCTGCACTTGATGGCAAAGTAGAACGGGATAGTGAAGGAAAGGAAGTCAGATATCCTGTTATCCTCAATGCAAGAGAGAAGTTAATTGCTTGGAAAGTCTGCCTTGCATTTAAGGTAAAAATAAATGAAATATTTAGAAACATGTAGAATCTCAGTTAATGAACTATTCTGTAATAACATTTTTTTGAGCTGGGTTAGGTATTTGGAGTTTATAGTAACATAAATTGAAAAATGTATGCTTCATCCATGAATAATGTGCCTGTTAATATTTCAAAAGCTCTTTGTATCAATTCCTTTACCTCTTCTTTCTATTTTTCATTGAAACTTCACCTTTTCTTTCTATTTTTTCATTGAAACTTCATTAACTTGGACTGTTCTTGCTCAGTATTTATGATTTATCCTTCAGATGGGACTTAGGCTAAAATTTGTATTTGCTAATCAAATAATTAGCCTAACAATATTTTTCATGCTGCCATTTCAGCAACAATAGTTTTTTGTAGCCTGAGGACAAAATATAGTAGCTTTATAGAGATATACCTATATTCTTACAATTACAAGAGAAGCTTTGACTAAAAGTGTGCCAAACATAGATGATATTTAATCCTATAATATAGGAGAGAAGGAAATTCCTCTGAAATGCTATATAAATATAAAGATCATTTAAATAGTCTTAGGGCATTTAGTTTATGGAAGATCAGACTCAAGGGCAACATGATAATCATCTTCAAGTATTTTAAGTGTCACTTGGAAGAGAGACAATATTTCTATTTGTCCTCAAAGGGCAGAACTATGAGCAATGGGTAGAAGTTGCCAAGAAGCAAATTTAGGGTTGATGTCATGGGGGAAAACTTTTATTTTTGGGGTATATTGTAAAGGATGGTCTTTTTCAGTTATGATTTTTTCTAAATGGCTAATGAAGTTCCTCCTAATTTTAAAATTGTATAACTCTGTTTGCCATTGCACAGCAGGCAGCCAAGGTGGTGAAAGGTCTGGAGAACATTTCTAATAAGATTGGTTAAAGGAACCAAGAATATTTAGTCTGGAAAAAAGATGACCTGGGATGGAGTGAAAAAGAATATGATTAGCCAAACCGCTGTCAGGTGTTTAAAAGGCTATCATGTGAAACAAGTATTAGATTGGTTCTGCATCTCCCTTGTAAACCAAAAAGATACAGAGAGATAGCTTTGCAGCTTAATGTAAGGAAACATTTGTTAGCACTTCAATTCTATCTAAAAGAAGAATGGAATGATTTAGTTAAGTTTTAGTAGCTTCTGAAGTCCCTTTCAATTTTGGGATCTTAAAAAATTCTGCTTATTCTGAGATTTGTTACTCTAAAAAATTCTGCTTTTTAGATAATAGTAATCAAAAGCTTGCTATGTTTGGCTTTAGTCAAAAAGATTTCCATTATTCAATATGTCTTTTTAAAAAAAAACTTCCTTTCACTAAAAATTTTAAAATATTTTCTAATTAACTTTTTTTGTGGATACTTCTAGTCCACTAAGCTTTAAGGTTCATTGTTTTGCATTCATCAGTATTACAAGGAGTAAAAATCAGGCATGACAGTACCACTTTAGCTAACCTAGATCACAGATAAGCATCTTTTTTTTCCTGAAATGGCTAGTAAATAATTTTCTGATGTACATTTGAGCATTCACTACTTGATATATTATAAGACTTTGAACATACAGAGCCAAAGGTAGGAATCTACTACTAATGAAAATGTTTGTTTATTATTAGAATTGTAACACTTGAGCTCAGTTTTAAATTTAATTTTAATAGCAAACGGTTTGTGGCTTTGATTTGTTACGTGCCAATGGACAGTCCTATGTCTGTGATGTCAATGGCTTCAGTTTTGTGAAGAATTCTATGAAATATTATGATGACTGTGCAAAAATACTTGGGTAAGAATGTGTTGTATTTTCATTCATTCCTTTCCCCCCTTAAATATGGTACACTACCTTTTATTCAAATAGCTAATAACTAGAAAACTCAAATTACAAGAATGGTTTTTGGCATGCTGTATAGTTATAACTTTTCTTAATAATAGTTACTCTTGAGATATTGCAAGATATAGGAGTCCTCTAATAATGAAATAAATATTTTGGTTATACAGTAATATGAAGTATGTTTTATTTTGATCTTTGAAATTTTTACTTCAATTAAATAAAATTAAGCATCTGCTCTGTGAAGAACAGTGTTCTAGGAACTTCTCAACACATCACAGTCCAACTTCTATCCTTATAACTCAACTGAAACAATCCTATCCCAAGTCACCAACTAACCTATTAAAACCAATGAGTTTTTTCCCCCATATTCTTTTTTACTCTCCAAAGCATTTTAATAATAGAATAAATAGAATAATCCCTTCTTCTAGTGACTTATTCTTCCCTAAGTTTTCATGTTACTATTCCTGCTTGGTGTTTTCCTACCTATTTGACTAAATACTTCTTGGTCTCCTTTCTCCCTGGCTTTCATATCTTGCCATTTATGTTTGAGTATAAAGAAAGACTGTCACCTGTAAGCTCTGACTCTTAATGCAGCTCAACATAGCCATACCTCTGTCCTGGGTCCTGTTCTCTATTTTCTTAGTAATCTCATCAGTTTCCATGGATTCAGCTAAGGTCTATTCAGATTAAATTTCCATATTCAGCCTTCATCTGTCTCTTGAATGCCACTGCCTGTTAGACTTCACTTGGCTGTCAGTTAGGTATCTCAAATTTAGCATTTCCAAAACAATTCTTATATTTTCCCCTAACCCTCCTGCACCTTCTCCCAATTCCTTATTTCTGCTTTAAGCATTGCCATCCTTCCTGCTGCCTATTTATTATAGGTCAGATCTGCCTTAAAATGGTAGTTCAAGTTTGAAACAGAGACTCAGGGAACAGTTATCAGTTTAATAAAAGATTTAGGCACAGCATGGAAATGATATATAGTACTTATCTCACATAGATACAACTTGCCTCATCTCCATAGAGGGAACTGTCTTCCTAGCAGCTCAGAGTTTGCTGATTCTCAGCTCTGAAATATCTGCCAGTTCTTAAGATCACCAATTCCTCATAGGTTATTCTTTTCAGTGACCTCAGGTAGCAGCTGTAACCTTAATTCCCTGGATGAATTAGTTCTTAGGTGTTGGAAGCCATTGAGAGAAACAGAGTCTCTAATAGATATTTTTATCTGAACCCCATCAAAAGATCAATGCAGTCTGGCAAGGTTATGCTTTGACCTTTCTACTCTGTGAGTCAGAACCAGACTGGATGGGTTATTTATGATAAAAATCTTGACTCCTTTTTTGATTCCTTTTATGATCCACACCTTTTCTTATTGGAAAGCATTATAGTCTTATTGGAAAACTTTAAGTTCTTAGCAAACCAGAAGTTAAGAGGTTAACAGTTTCTCTCCAAGACAGAAATGCAGAAAATTAAACTGTTCCCGGACTACCCAAGGTCATGGAGTGGCAAGCTCAGGCAAAATTCCACTTTTAGATAAAGTGAGGCTCATTTACCTTGGGACTTTTTCTCATCCGGCATTATCTTCATGAGGTAATTCTCTGTCTGCGCAGCTGTAAAACTTTTTGGGGCTTTTGTGTGAAAAGGGATTTTGTTGAATACTGTATATAATTCTCGAGATCTATTTATCATCTCCGATAATCTGATAAGAACGGCTTTCTCTTATTGGCTTCCCACATATAATAAAATCTCAAGCTCATTGCTGGTCAGACCGAGCAGCCATGAACTGACAGACAGACCGTCTCCAGCATTTTTCTTTCTCACCTAAACCATCCCTTATCAGATTCCTGAAGCTGTTGGATAGCTTTCAACACTGAGGGACAAACTGTTTTAAGCCTTTGGGGGTAAAAAACCCCAAAGTCCTAGACTGGCCTAGTCAGAAGTACACTGATGGCAAACTGGTAGATAGTGCCCTTACTATATCCAGTTTAACTACTTTGCAATAATAATTGTTCTTCCCCTCCCCAGCCATTTTATCTTTTGCTGTGTTTTATTGACTTTAGCTCCATATTTTTTGCTTTCCTTCCATATTTCCATTCATAGTTAGCACCTTGATTCATATGTTCTTCACCTATTATCTGGATTGACTGTTACCTTATCTTCTTATTATCTTCTTATTCTCTCCTCAACTAAGGTCCTTGAAAAAAGGACTCTTCTCAATCTTCTACACCCTCTTAACCAACTGTGGGTATCTCCCAAAAGTTTGTCCTGGATCTTCTCTTTTTTGTTCTCTATGTTCTCCAACTTATTGGTCTCAATTATCATCTTTATGCAGATGTTCTTTATAACCAACCCTAACCTCTCCTGATCTGAAATGGCAGTGCCCTTTTCACTTCTGCTTGGTAGAATCCTTACCTTCCTTCATGACTTCAAATGCCAACTCCTATATGAAGCCTGACCCAATCCTCTCAATTGTTAGGACTCTCCCTGGAAAATTACTTTATATTTTCTTATCTATATTTATGTTTTTCTTCACTTCCTCTCCCCTCACCTCCTCCTACCCCCTCCCCCTGAATACAATACAGACTACTTTATGTTTCATTTTCATCTTTTTTTCCCTAAAATTCAATATATAGAGCCTGAGAAGGAAAATAGTAGGCATTTTATAAATGCTTCTTGAATTAATTAATGGAGAAAACCCTTTCAGTGATGCAGAGCAGCAACTTATTGTCTTAGAAAGTTAGGTAGGTAAGGGGGCAACTGGGTAGCTCAGTGGATTGAGAGCCAGGCCTAGAGACAGGAGGTCCTAGGTTCAAATCCGGCCTTAGACACTTCCCAGCTGTGTGACCCTGGGCAAGTCACTTGACCCCCATTGCCTGCCCTTACCAATCTTCCACCTATAAGTCAATACACAGAAGTTAAGGGTTTAAAAAATTAAAAAAAAAAAAAAAAAGAAAGAAAAGAAAGTTAGGTAGGTAACTGAGAGGTTGTAACTTACCCACAGTTTCACAGGCATTGGGTTTCAGACAGATGACTTGAACCCTTTTTTCCTGACCCCTTAAGCCATTTCTCAGTCTGCTAATCCATGCTGCTTCTCATTTGCAGATTAAATATATTTGTTACCAACAGCTAAAGTAGGTTAAGAAGCACATCATTGATATCAAATTCTTGAATCTAGTCCTAAGAAGCTAGGGTATTTATAAAATATATTTTTAAATATTTATAAGCACTCCAAAATATGTGTGCATTTTAAAAGCGTTTGACCAAGAATAATGAAACCAGTGGCATTGCAGAGTTTGGAATAGCATTATGAGTTAGTGAACACTTCTAACAGAATTAGTCACCAAGATTTATCAACTAAGTCTTATGAAAGAATCAAATAATAATAACTCATTTTATAAGCATTTATTTTATAAATCAGTAAGCACGTGCAATTTGAGATACAAAGATGAAAAAAAGACATTCCATCCCTCCCTCCACCTCCATTCCACAAACCTTATAACTTGTAAGAGATGTATACAATACAGAAAGAATTAGTTCCTGTTGCTTAGGTACAGTGTTGCTTACTCTAGTCCCACATCTCTAATTGCCTTTCATAAATTGCAAACTGGATATCCAGTAGACATCTTAACCCAAGTTAATTTAAACTATGTATCTAAGGAACAAGATTGCGGGGGGCCAATTTTTCAAATTTTGAAGACTTATGTAAATGGCAGTTTGATAAAAATCTCCAGAATCTTGACTTTTTTAATACTATTCCAGGTCCAATTTTGAGATATAAATATATTGTTTTATTTTGTCTGTATTTTTTTTTAAGTAACATTATAATGCGAGAGCTTGCTCCACAATTTCATATCCCCTGGTCAATACCATTAGAAGCTGAAGATATCCCAATTGTGCCAACAACATCTGGAACTATGTAAGTTTTTAGTTATTATATTTTCCCAGTATTTGTTTTGAATTGTCACAATGAAAATGAATTTTTCAAAGTTAAAGCTCTAGTTTCCCTCTGATTTTTAAATGTGAAATTTCAAAATTCTGTGGTTCCATGGCTATGGTGAGACAATATGGCAGAGAAAATAAATTGGAGTCAAGAAGACCTAGGTTAAAAATCTTAACTTTGACAAATGTCACACTGCTGGGTAACCATGGTGAAATAAACTTCTCTGCACTCCATTCTCAGCTTTTAAATGGAGATGATAATAATCTGTAGCACTTAGTTGATATTCAAATGAGCTCTTTATAAAGCTCAAAGAACTGTATAAACATCAACTATTATTGTTAACGTCTAAAATACTAAGAACATATAGTTAATGGACTGCTATTCCTGTAGTTTTAGAGCAAAGAATGAGTGGTGGGTAGAGGTTTAGAACAAACCATGGATGTCTCAGACTAGAACAACAACAGCACCAGACAGACCATAAAAGAACAAATTTGACTTTTTAAACTTAGAATATAGCATTCGAAAAACTTTTCTTTTTGATTTTTAAATTCATAAATATTTTTTATTTTTACTCATGTAAAATTGCAAGCTCTCATATAACTTTTCTTTTATCCTCATTACACTAACTTTATTGTGATTTCTGTTATTTAACAGAATTCATCGTGATGAATCAGGGTCCTCTTGTACTCTAATTTTTTTTTGCCTTCAAAACATGAGTGATTTCTCAAGATCATCCTTTTCTTGAGAAATCAATTTTCTGGAGAAGTGTAAAAGTGTTCTTGTATGGTTTAGTGTCTCATTTTCCACAATTAACTAATATTTTTCATATTTATTGAGGATTGGTCTCACTTGAACACTTGATAGCTCTAAATATTTGTATATAACTTGTTTAAAGCTAAAATTTGAATGTAAACTTTAGATCATTGAAATTATGCACATATTTTTCTTTTTCAGGATGGAACTTAGATGTGTTATAGCAGTTATACGCCATGGGGATAGGACACCAAAACAGAAAATGAAAATGGAAGTGAGGCATCAAAAGTAAGTTACACATAGAGTGATTTGCCGTACTCTTTAAGAAAATACTTGTAATTTAGCTCTTCTTTACAGATTCTTTACAATTAAGATTTAAAACTTCCTAATCTGTTTTTTAAATTTCATTTAAAACTTTTTTATCTTTACTAGAATCTGAGGGGAAAATGGAAAATAATCACTAGTGATTAAAAGATAATCTACTTTTATCTTTTGTTATGAGAGCACCACTTGAATTTGTTCCTACTTTCCCTTCTTATTGCCTTCAGACAGTCACTTTGTTCTACAAAATGAAATAAGCAGGATTTGAAGTTTCTGCAATTTGTTCTTCTAGTGCTGGGAGATATAAAATATGAAAACCTGAGCATTCAGGTAGAATTGCTTAAGCAATTATTTCTTTATAAAATAACAAGAGTTTAGAGGCTATTTTGGAATTCTTTGTACATTCTGCATTATGAGACATTTGATTTCCATCACAAGAGAATATTTTAAAAGTAATTTCCTGAATAGTAGTTGGTGAGTGTTAAAGGGAGGCATACATTTTCAAGTACTCTTTATGTTGTTTAACTAACAACGTTCTTTATCTTCTCTTAAAAGATTTTTTGATCTTTTTGAAAAGTGTGATGGATATAAAACTGGAAAATTAAAATTGAAAAAGCCAAAACAATTACAGGTAAGTTCATTTGACCTTTTTTTCTGGTCTTTATTTATATGACAACTATTACATAAATAAATGTTTATATACCTTAATTTATTTTGCAGGAAGTATTGGATATTGCTAGACAACTTTTAATAGACCTAGGACAGAACAATGATTCTGAAATTGAAGAAAGTAAATCAAAACTTGAACAATTAAAAACTGTATTGGAGATGTGAGTATCTTTAGAATTAACCTTTAAGCTTTTTAATAATCCCTAAAGATTTCAGAGAATCTTTCCCAACCTGATTTTTTTGTCCTTTTTTTCTTCATCCCATTAGCTATAAATGTGATGAGAAAATAATTTTCTTATTGAAAAAAATGTTGGTATGCTGAAGTAAAAACACTTGTCCAGTAGCATTCCTAATTTACATAAAAACCTAAGAGGAGAACTTAGAGTGTGAGCTTTCTCTTATGTAATAAAGAATATAACTGAGGCCCAGAAAGGAAATTCCACAGTTGTTCAGACACATCAAATTAATATCAAAACAACAAAATAATAATTTAATAGTAATAAGTTACTTCATTTTTATATTTCAGTCCCAATTTCTAAATGGAAGACAGTGTGCTAGGATTCAGTCAGAAACCTGAGGACAGTAGCAAAGTGAAATCTAGTCAGCAAAGTCAGTGTAAGGTAATGACCAGTGGAATGACCTTGGAAGCCCTGAGAAATAACAGTGAGCAATGACTAGCACTTAAACTGGGGCACCTCGGGTCCAAGGATTTGGAGATTGCTAACACTGTGTCCTGTGACATCAGAGAGGACCCTGAAGAACCAGTGTTCTGAAGCTCAAAGATCTAGGAGGACCCTTGGAGGGTGGGGATCAATTCAGGAATCTAAGGGACCCAGGTTCAGAGAAAACGGGGCCTACCCAACCCACCCAAAAACATATGAGAAAGATAAACCTGGCCTGGAACAAAACTCTTGATTCAGAAATTAAAACTGGAGAGATGAGTAAAGCAAAGTGTAAACAGTGGCTGGAATAACTATTTAGAGATTTCCCCCTCCCTCCTTCCCCCCAAAAAGAGAGAAAAACTCCATAACAATTATAAGTAGAGGCTCAAAGGGAAAAAAATAGATTTTCCACAAGGACTACATTAACATGTAGAAGAATGAAATAAAAGAAAAAATGAAATAAAACCTTTGAGGAAAGAATTAGGAGAACAAATCCAAAGAAAAAGTTTTAAATTTTATTAAGGTAACCATTTCTTTGTTTCTGTTTTAAATTAAAGCCATCTTGGAGTCAATTCTGTGTATTGGCTTCAAGGCAGAAGACTGGTAACAGCTGGCAATGGGGGTTAAGTGATTTGCCCAGGGTCACACCACACAGTTAGTGAGTGGCTGAGGCCAGATTTGTACCTAGGACCTCCCATCTCTAGGCCTGGCTCTCAATCCACTGAGCCACCCAGCTGCCCCCTAACCGATTCTTTAAAAACTAGAACAGATCAAATAAAAAGGAGCAATTCCTGGGGGGTTAGGAAGGCTTGGGGGAGAGGGAAAGAGCATGAAATATGTAACTAGGAGAAAATATTCAAAATTTTAAAAAAAGGAGTAATTCCATTATGTTACAAGAAATAAAAATTTCAAGAGTAGAAAAATAGAATAAAATGTAAGATATATAACATAGAAAACAACCTGAAAAACAAGTCAAAGAAAGATAATTTAAGACTTAACTTCCTGAAGAAAAAATTTTTTAAGCTTATACAACATACTTCAAGAAATCATAAATTTTTAAAAACTATTCAGATCTATAAGAACTAAAATACAAAATAAAGAAGAAAGTATCCACGTGTTACCTCCTGAAAGTAACCCTCAAAATCAAAATCCAGTGCTCTCATGAGAGAGAAAAAAATGTATAAAACATCCATAAAGAGGCAATTCTAACAACCAAGGAACCATGATCAAGATTACCTAAAATTTTGCAACATGTACTAAAATACAGAGGCAATCTGAAATATAATATTACGAAAGGCAAAAGACAAAAGGCATGTTATCAAGAGCAATTTTATCTAAAAAGCTAAGTATGAGGGCAGATGGGTAGCTTAGTGGATTGAGAGCCAGGCCTAGAGAGCCAGGTCCTAGGTTCAAATCTAGTCTCAGACACTTCCTTTGTGACCCTGGGCAAGTCACTTAACCCCTATTGCCTGGCCCTTACCACTCTTCTGCCTTGGAACCAATATACAGTATTGATTCTAAGACATAAGTAAGAGTTTTTTTTTAAAAAAAAAAAAAAAAAAAAAAGCTAAGCAAATCTTACAGGAAGGAAAATAGAGCCTGGGTGAGGAAAAGAAAGACAATGGCAATGTTTTTAAAAGCTAGTTCAGTAACAATTTATATTTCTGGTATTATTTATGTCAGCCTGGATGTTTTTAGCATAATTAATTTTTTAATTCAATTTTATTTTAATTTTTAGTTCCAAAATCTCTCCCTTCTCTTTCTCCACCCATTAAGAAGGCAAGAAAATAATAAAAATTTTAAAAGCCCATTATAGATCTGGATGATCATGCAAAACAAATTTCCACTTTAGCTATATTTGAAGAAAAAGAAAATATTTAGCATAATCTTGAACTTTGACCAAGCCAACAGACTATAAGCACAAAAGGAAGAAGACTGATATTTGGGACTGAAATATATAAATAAAATCACTTATAATTAAGCATTATTTTCCTGTTTTCTGTTTTGATATTAATTTAATATCTTTGAACAACAGCTAAAGTCCACATCCTAGCAAGTTTGTCAGTTACTCAATTATTGATCATTTAAAATTGTCACAATATTAGGATATATCAAAGTTGTTTGTAGACTTTTACACAACTGTATTATAAATCTGTTGTTTTCATTTTTCAGGTATGGTCATTTTTCTGGAATAAATCGTAAGGTTCAATTGACCTATCTCCCTCATGGTTGTCCTAAAACATCTAGTGAGGAAGAAGGTATAACATTATTAATATATTAATATATGATATTTTTGTTTTGAGGCAGCTTGTTTTAATGGGGTGTGTTTTTTTGTTGTTTTTTCATGAAATCATTAGCATCTTAAGTTGAAGTCTTGCCTCTGATGTATACTAATGTTATGGCTACAGGCAAGTCACTTAATTAGTGCTCTAGACAACTCTCTTCCCTGTAGGATAAACTTTCCATACCTAGGACAGTCCTTGCATCCCTGTAATGACAGGTCTATATGCCCCAGCCACCCTTTTAAAAGCTGTATGATCATTTGTGTGTATATATGTATAAAAATATATGTTATATTTAGATACAGACAGATATAAATTACACACACACACACGATTAATCACCTTTAGGAATGTCTTATTATTGACCTCAGCATGAATAACTACAGCAGATGCTGGTTTAAGGATGAATATCTAAGGGGAACATGGATTGCCTATTTGTTCCCCTTATTCATTTTATAAACCAAAGAGAATTTGTACTCTGACATTTTTTTTCTTGTAGATTGTGAACCAGGACCTCCCCCTTTAAGTTCCCTTTAATTCTATTGAATAATTATGGAAATTTCACTCCCTTCCTCTTACCCCCAAAAGAGATATTACTTCTGTTTTAACAGAAGGAGGAAATGGAATACACATGTCAAGAAGAGAAGATTTGACTGAAAGGAGACTTGTGCATGAGATATTACAACTAATGCTTCTGCATACATACTAAAACTTAGATCTAGATCCAAAAGAATGCTCTTCTTTGAAAGCAATATGTATGGTCTGATATTGCTGCCCATGTTCAAGATAACTTTAGGCACATTCTACCTTTTTCACAGGATTGTTGTGAAAAAAGCATTTTACAAATCCCAAAATTCTGTGTAAATGAGAGTTATTCTTATCTTTACTACCAAAAGACTTTTGGTCTTTAAGTATTCAATTTATATAAATGGCCAGGGGTCATTTGCTGCCATAAAATAATAGGTTAGCAGATATATAATACTTATTTTGGTCAAAAATGAAATGTACTTATAAAAAAGGGAAAAGGCAGCCTTATTTTCTTGTATGGCTTATAAACTGGCTTCAAAAGCACATACAGATATATTTTGAGCAATGTCAGCATTATTAGTATAGGTTAATAGTATCCCAACATGATTATATCTTTCAAATGTAGCATTTATTTGAATGTTAAATTCTTAGTATATCTGTCAAAACATCAGTTACAAAACTTTATAATCACACATTAGATAGAAAAATGCCCATTTTGAAGAGATCATTTCATTTTTAGGATTGAAGTCTTTTTTGTAACTAACCCTGAAACAAAGAATCAATGGGAAATCATGTTTCCTTGCTCCATTAGATGTTATGTAAGAACTTCAGCTGCAAACTTTCTTCTTAATCTTTGTAGCAGAGCTTCTTAAAATTTTATAAATTACTTGTTGCTAGGATGTCCAATCATTGATTAAAGAAGGATATTGTATTCTAGAAGGAATTCCATTGCAGAATAATAGATACATAATAGGCCTTGAAGTATGTGTATCCATGAAAGAAAGCATTTGACCAAGAAAACAATTTAAATCCAATTTCTTGGCATTTTAAGACAATCGAAGAGAAGAGCCATCTTTACTTTTGGTTCTGAAATGGGGAGGAGAATTAACTCCTGCAGGACGGGTCCAGGCTGAAGAACTTGGAAGAGCTTTCAGGTGCATGTATCCTGGAGGACAAGGTAATTCCTTCAAATTATTTTCATTATCTTTTTTTTTTTTTTTAAACCCTTACCTTCTGTCTTGAAGTCAATACTGTGTATTGGCTCCAAGGCAGAAGAGTGGTAAGGGTAGGCAATGGGGGTCAAGTGACTTGCCCAGGGTCACACAGATGGAAAGTGGCTGAGGCCAGATTTGAACCTAGGACCTCCCATCTCTAGGCCTGGCTCTCAATCCACTGAGCTACCCAGCTGCCCCCTTTTTCATTATCTTTTAAAGATTATTATCTTTTTCTTAAATTCATTGATAGTGGCTAAAAGTTGTTTTAATTCGCCAGTTTTATCTTTGACATTTTAAGTTATATTTCTAAAAACACAAAAATCATTGGATAAAATTTAGCTAAAGTAATTGGAATGTCTTTTTAGGTGACTATGCAGGATTTCCTGGTTGTGGTTTACTAAGATTACATAGTACCTACCGACATGACCTCAAAATATATGCTTCTGATGAGGGAAGAGTTCAAATGACTGCAGCTGCTTTTGCAAAGGTATCATGAATTTTTTCAAAGAATTACAGCTGGCTTTAAAAAGTTAATACTTTTAAGCCCTTTGACTTGTGATAATTCCTGTTATAAATAGTAAAAAAAAATTAGTGTTCATATAAACATTTTAGAATTTTCAAAATTCAAAACCTTTTAACTAGAAGACAACCTAGACTGTTGTAAACTTTGTTAATAACTGAATTCTCTCCTCTATAAAGAATTTAGCCTTTGTCTCCTAGAAATAATTTAGAAAATGAAGGTAAATATTATTGCTTTTTTCGTTCTTTTTTATGTTAATTACTTTTATCTCTCTTGATTTATTTACTGTGTTTAGGGACTTCTGGCTTTAGAGGGTGAGCTTACCCCTATTCTTGTCCAAATGGTAAAAAGTGCAAATATGAATGGACTTTTGGATAGTGATAGTGATTCCCTAAGCAGTTGCCAGCATCGTGTGAAAGCAAGACTTCATGAAATACTTCAGAAAGACAGAGATTTCACTTCTGAAGACTATGAAAAGGTGAGACTGAGATCTGCTTTTATCCCCCTTACTCCAGCGCATTCCACTGATCAAAATTATTATCAGCTGTTATACATATTTCCTTGTTTACACTAGAGAAAAATTCATGGAGGAAATAAAGTGAATGGTACATTTCAGTCTTCATTAGGACTCTGTTCCTGCTATGGCAATGGATATCCTTGTCAATCCACTGGAGTTGTCCTGAATCCTTGCTTTGTTGATAATAATTAAGTCATTCATAGTTGATCATCATAAATTATTGTTGTTACTATGTACAATGTTCTCCTGGTTCTGCTCACTTCATTTTGCATTGCTTCATGTAAGTCTTTCCAGAATATACGTGTTCAAGTATAGTCTGTAGCATAGCATTGACTCAATCAAGCAGTTATACATTTCTCTAAAACAGCCTAAAAAAACCAGCTCAAGTGACTTGCCTACAGATGAAATTATATCATTTTACCAGCCTCCAGATGTGATTACAAGAATTAAATTAAAAAGTCTTCTATTTGTACATAGGTAGCATGTTATCTTTTCTGTAAATCCTTGATATTATTAGAAATTTGTTGTTTCAACTTCTGATGAGACACTACAGAGGAATGACTATTTTGTAAATCTAATGCTGTTGAAATAATGTGTTCTTCCTGAAATGCTAATATTAAAACATTGATTTGTTCTTGTTCTCTTTTTTACTCTTAAATTGCTCAATGAGCTTGCAATAGTTTTTTTTTTTAAATATTTATTTATTTGTTTGTTTTTGAGCCCTTAACTTCTGTGTATTGGCTCATAGGTGGAAGAGTGGTAAGGGTGGGCAGTGGGAGTCAAGTGACTTGCCCAGGGTCACACAGATGGGAAGTGTCTGAGGCCTGATTTGAACCTAGGACCTCCTGTCTCTAGGCCTGACTCTCAATCCACTGAGCTACCCAGCTGCCCCCTTGCAATAGTTTTTGAAATTTAAAAAATGACCTGTAACTTGCATTTTAAAAGATAAAATAGAAATAGATGTGGGTAAAATGAAATGAATTCCATTCAAGGCATTAGAAACAATGTCAACAAAAACCTCCTGAGCTGAAGAAATGCAATCATTGACTGCTTCCTCAGTAAACTTTCCTCTAGACATCCTTTCCTTGTTCTTTAACTGAACTTCAGAGGTGAGTATTTCCTGACCTCATATATGGATTTGGAGATTTGATGTGCTTTGGATACTCTTAACCTTCTTAACTATATGTATTTTTTGTCATATGCAGTGATGATAATTTTTTTGCATGTGCCTTATTAGCAAATGCTTAATGAAGCACAACTAAGTATAAAACAACTTCATTCTGCAGCTTACTCCATCTGGAAGCAATTCTGTTATCAAATCAATGCAATTAATCAAAAATCCTGTGAAGACCTGTGACAAAGTTTACTCTTTGATTCAAAGTTTGACTTCTCAAATCAGACAAAGAATGGAAGTTCCCACATCATCAGGTAAAAGATATATTTCAAATTACCTGTATTTGTCTTTTGACATAAAACGTATCTATTACTTAACTTTTATAAGCTTATTTTAATTTGATGCAACAAACATCTTATCTTTAGTAATTTACAGATCTTCAGTCCTTCTAAACACTAATTGCATTTGTTGCAAAAGTTTTCTATAACAAGAAATACAGCAAAAACTGGACCTACTTTTTTAAAGAGCATCTGACTAGAAACCCATAAGACTCTACCACTTACCTAGCTATTTGATCTCAGTTTTATCATGTATCACTATTAGGAGAGAATAGATAGTGAGTGATAAAAGCATTGTGGTTAGACTTAGCTACTTGTAACCAGTGTGATCTCTCTGGGCCTCATTTTTTCATGTATAAAATGAGAGATTAGACTACATGTTCCCTAAAATCCTTTTAAATCATATAGTAGTTGATGATGAGGAAAGTTAGCATTTTTTTAATTCTCATTTTGCAGATGAAGAAACTGAGGCAATCAAGGGTTAAATGATTGATCCATAGCTACTAAGTGTTTGAGCCCAAATTTGACCTCAAGTCTCTGACTCCAGTTCTAACATTTTATCTGTTGTGCCTCACTAGTTTGTATTTGATTTTGTTTAAGTGAATCTAAAGTAAATAATACTTTATGAGCAAAATTAAATAAGTTTTAAGTTAATTCATAATGAAATATTTGGATTTGCACATATAAGAAATGTAACATTTTATTCTAAAACTTGCTAGTGGTAGTAATTTCCTAATTTCTTAGATTTGTGGATTGAGTTTTAAAATAACTGAAATGTACATTAATTACACTGATATATTTCAACTTTGAAATATGAGATGTTATTTGACAATTTATTTCTTTGTTTTAGATATCCAGCTTTATCATAGTGAAACGTTAGAGCTAATGCTACGTCGATGGTCCAAGTTGGAAAAGGACTTTAAAACAAAGAATGGAAAATATGACATCAGTAAAATCCCTGACATTTATGACTGTATAAAATATGATGTTCAGCATAATGGCTCTTTGAAACTAGAAAATACAATGGATTTGTACAGGCTTTCAAAAGCATTAGCAGATATTGTTATACCTCAAGTAAGTACTAAACTATAGGATTCACTTTTATTGCAATTACTGATAAATAGGTAGTGTTTTAAAAAATGTTTCTGTATCCAATGTAATGATTATTAAAGTGAGGAGGAAGCAAAATAACTATACTAAACTTGATATAATAAAATTATAACAACCTAATTAAAACAAAATATTTGATAAAACAAAATTTAAAAAATCTTCCAATTTAAATTCTAAACATTTTTGTTTCATGTTATCTGTTGTGAATAAGAAAAATATTTTTAGAAGACAGTATATCAATAAGCAGAATGACTAATGAGCATGTATCATCATCACTCATAGTCAAGTCTCTTACATGCCCAATGCTTAAGCAATTCAAAGGGAATTATCACATTATCTAATCACATAATTAGTTTATTAATTCCTTGACTTTTTCATTCCAAGTACTCTAGTTTTAGAATTTATTTCCAGAGTTTACTACATATTGGAAATAACATCCAAATATTCAAATCTTTGTTTTATGGAATATTGAACTTTACTTTTTAAAAATATTTTTATTTTGTTTTTTTAATAAGAAACAATTAACAGTAACATTAATATAGTCAAAAGTCTGAAAAAGAATTTTACCTGAAAGCAAAAATTTCCATTGCAAGAATTTTGCCTTTTTTTTAAAGTATATATCAAAAGTATCCTGCTTTTTCCATATCTACTTGTCCATATCTACTTCTCAAGCCTTTTATATTCTCTACTGTAAGTTTCGTATAATGCTCCCATAACCTTCTTTTCTTTCTGTTCACTGTGGCTCTTCCTCCCAGTCTCCCCCACCCAAATTAAAAACAAAAACAAAATCTCCTTTGTCACAAATAGTCATAGTCAATGAAAACAAATCCACACATTGGTCACATTGAAACATGTATATCTCATTCTCCATCATCATTATATCAGGAGATGGATAGCATGCTTCATAAGTGACCGTTAGAGTTGTGGTTGGTTATTATCATGTTCAGAGTTCTTAAGTCTTTCCAAATGTTATTCTTTATAGTGTTGTATTCACTGTTTAAATTGTTCATTTTTTTTTAATATTTCACAACTTTAATAGAATAGCCTAACCTGTACAAATTGAAAACACCATAGTCTGTTATTAAGTTACAAGTGTGGATTGTTTTAAGATAAGGCTGGAGCACTCTCTACACACCTGGTCATTGTGTAGATAAAGCTGCTAAATCAAAGTATCTGATGTACACTCCCTTCTTACTGGGGTCTACCTCTTAGCATCCCTGGCTTTCTTCAAGAAAGTTTACCTTCTTGTGTCTTTTGTCACAACTCATGTGTCTTTTCCTATCAAAATGTTTTTCTTATTAATTCTCTTTCTTATCAAAGTAATCCTGGCTGTACTGATTGGCAAAAATATTACTTCACCTGCAAACCCCCTCAATCCCCTTTGAGCTTCTTAAGTACAAGAACTTAAATCCTTTTTTCATTGGAATGCATAGTCTGGAGACATTTTCAGAATTTGGATAAATAAATTGTAGAATTCTATTTTATTAAGAGGGTCCCTGGGGAAAAAAAAAATATCCTTAAAGTTTTGAGATCATTCACAGACTTGGAGGCATCAAGGTGTTAATGTAAACATTTATCTTGCTTGCTTACTTATCTTTGTTTAAAGAAACAATATTTCAATTTGCATTTAAATTTAGGAAACTATAGTTGTGGAAAAAGCAATGTGAAATGAAACAAAAACTGTACATTTAAGTGAAGCTACATGGTCAATTCACCACTGACTCACCATTTTATTTCTCCTAATTCTCATAACAGATCAGTAAAAAAGGTACTGCCAAATTACATGTTGTTTTTAATATTACTTCATGTCAACTAATGTCCACGCATGAATATTATTTGTAGTCTGGCAAATAGAAATATTAAATAACTTAGAAAATATTTATAGGTACATAATTTCAAATTAGGAATATTCTCATGCTTATACATTAACAATGAAATCTTCCTGTGATGAATGTCTTTCTTGGTAATATTTGAAATGTCATATTTCTAATATTGTTGTATTTTCTTTCTCTTTAGGAGTATGGCATATCTAAAATTGAAAAACTAGAGATTGCCAAAGGCTATTGCACTCCTTTGGTTAAGAAAATTCGATCAGATCTTCAGAGAACACAAGATGATGACACTGTAAATAAGCTCCATCCTCTGTAAGAAACATCTTTAAATTAGATATCATGTTTGTGCACTTATATATGTATATATAGGTAATATCCAAAAATTCAATAAATCTAATTAAGCTTCTAAAACTATTACTTAGTATATTGAAGGATTAAGGAGATCCAGTTTGTCAAGCATTACAGGTAGTAATCAACTGAAATTCTTTTGGCTCAATTCTGTAGGAGAGCTTTAGTGAGATGATAGAACAAAGCCATTTTAAATTGAGTCACCAAGCATTTATTGAGTGGCCTGCATTGTGCCAAGCCCTGTGGTAAGCACTAGAGGTACAAAGAAAGGAAAAATAGCCCCTACTCTCAAGGAGATTACAGTCCACTGGTTGAGAATAATCAGGTGCCAGCTAAATGGTACCTAGCCTCCCATAAAAAATGTTTCTGGGGGTGCAGCTAGGTGGTTCAGTGGATTGAGAGCCAGGCCTAGAGATGGGAGGTCCTGGGTTCAAATCTAGTCTCAGACACTTCCCAGCTGTTTGACTCTGGGCAAATCACTTAACCTCCATTGCCTACCTCTTACCATTCTTCTGCCAGACAGAAGGTAAGGGTTTAAAAAAAAATGTTTCTGGGCTTTTCCTTTGGGGTCAGGTCACTTTATTTCATGGCATCTTTTTTTTTTTCCTTGAGCCCTAGCAATTGTCTGTGTTGTGAGGCGGATTACTTAGTTATTATTTAGGAGACCTAGCAGGAAGGGCTTGAGAATTCCAAATGGAATGGGGAAGCAGGAAGTGTGGCTTTCTCTCTCTCTCTGAAACAGACTCCATGGTGGTTGGGACAAGTTGTATCTGACCCTGGGAGACCTCAGAGGAAGTGGAGTTTGCACCCAAATTTCTTGATATCCAGAAGGAAGACTCATCTACTTGTGGGAGATTTTTGATAGAGACTATTAATCCCAACCTGAGTTGCTGGTTAACTTGGGCTGGGTTAGCTCCCACCTGAAAGAGTTCAGCTAGTGGTCCTGGAAGAGCTACAACATCACTGGAGTATGTCAGGACTCTGCTGTGAGGATACCCACTTCAGGCCTGCTATTCCTTGGGCCCTGTCTTGCTTTAGTTCCTCCCCTGACCCTATGGTTTGCCCATAGTCTGGAAGTGTAGAAACCCCTATTCCCATCCTTTTCCAAAGTTCCCTTAATTAAATTTGTTACAAACTCTTGTCATTTGCTTGATAGTTTCCATAGGCCCCTTGTCTAGATGGTGCAGGGTGACAGGTAAGCCTAACTGCCACTTCTTTTAACAGACATTTTCCCTACCAGTTAAACCCAGTCTCCCTACCTTGTTAAGTCCCCATCTTTTGTCTTTCCTGTCTCCTACACACCCTTCTAGACCCACATTTAATATTTAAGTTAACTCCCCTGGTTTTCCCCATAAGATCTGGTAAACTTTAACTGATGATAACTCTACTTAGCTCTTTTGTACGAAATCTTAGAAATATATATACTTTCAAAAAAGCTTTCTATTCCATTTCTGGTTAATTTTCATTTAATTCTTGCTCTCTTGGACAAAGATTTATACTACAAAAATATATGATATGACAATTCATAAGACTTTGTGTTTAGTATGATTCCCGATAAGGTACCTTTTATATATATTTTATTTGTATTTTTTAAAACCCTTACTTTCTGTCTTAGAATTGATAATAGGTTTCAGTTTCAAAGCAGAAGAATGGTAAGGGCTAGGCAGTTTGGGTGAAGTAACTTGTCCAGAGCCACATAGCTAGGGCACACCTGAGACGACATTTGAACCCAGGACTTCCTGTCTCCAGACCTTGGCTCTCTACCCATTGAACCACCTACCTGCCCCTTTTTATTTTTAGATATATAATATATATTTTATTTAAATTTATATAAAATGTATACCTGTTATACGTATAATATATATAATATTATGTATAATCAGATTTATCATAAAACCATGCTTCCTTTTTATAAAATAAGTTATGAATTTGTTATGTTTTTAAAACATTCTTTGTTTCTAACTTTAGGTATTCCAGAGGTGTCATGTCCCCTGAGCGTCATGTCCGTACTAGATTATATTTCACCAGTGAAAGTCATGTACATTCTTTACTATCTATCCTTCGTTATGGTGCCTTATGTGATGTAAGTTTAATTACTAGTATGTTCCATCTGTTTTATAGAAGAAGTAATGCCCAGAACTTGATGATGCCAGTTAATTTTCTTTTTCTTTTTTAGTTGCCAAATACACATTTTTCTTAGCTAAGATTTTCCTATGTTCTTAATGCAATTTTTTTCTTTTACTATTAAAACCCACCTTTTTATTTTATGCTAAGACATGGCATATGGGAAAGAGCACTGGATTTTTGAAGTATAAGACATTGGTTCAAGTTTCAAATCTCTTAACCCTTGATAGTGTGACCGCCTTGATCCTTAATATAATGGGGAAGACAATAAGTAAATAACTATGTGCATACTATATATATCAATATAAGGTAAATTGGGTTTAATCTGTAAATAAGTATTAGAGTTAAGGGGGATCAGGAAAGACTTCCTGTAGAAAATGGACTTTTGGCTGTTAGTTGAAAGAAGCCAGAATTCCAGGGATGAAGTGCCTTGGGCCAGGAACAACAAGAAAGAATATTGTAGCTAGATAGGTGGAGAGGGGAACTCAGGAAAGTCTAAAGTATAAGAAGGCTAGAAAGGAAGGCATATTCTTGATTATTAAAAATCTTAAATGCCAAACAGAAGGTTGTATATTTGATCCTGAAAGTGAAAGGGAATCACTGAAATTTATTGAATAGGAGGGTGACCTTGCCTCTTGGATTATCGATTTCCTCATTTCCAATACAAAACAGTCAGCATTTATTAAGCACCTATTTACAGACCAGGCACTGGCAATTAAGAACAACAGTAATTGCATTCATAATTCTATTGTGAGATTTAAAGCTAACTGAAATCCTTATAAATTGTCAATAATCCAAAATCCAATCCTTGGGATCCTGAAGCAGTTTTCTACTATTAATTATTCTACGAAGGAGAGATATCTCTTAAAATTTCTTTAAAAATGTGATATCCATTGACTATTCATTGTCATTCTTATGTCTTTATACTTATACATGTATATCTATGTATTTAATATCCTCTAAGAAAAAATCCACCAACATTGAATTTTAGGAATCTAGAATAAAAGGAGATTTTGCAATTAAAATCACTTTAATTCATACTTTCTTCCTTTTACCTTTTACCTTCAAGCCATACTAATTTCACAGTTTCCCTAGGACTAATGCAGTTTCCATGTTCTCCTTCCTATGCATATACATTACTCCTGAAGGTACACAGAACCCAGGGACATTGTCCATTAAGTTCCAGAGTAGAGTAACAATGAAGCATATATCTCATGAACTGACCCATTGGAACATCTTTCTATTTGTTGGGTCACTGTCCTATTTCTTCCACTTTATGATCTACCAATGACCTAAAAACATTTTCCAGGGAAATAAAATGTCAGAACTTAAGGAAGAAACTAATGTATCTTTTTAGAAAATAAACAATTCTGATTCCCCTGTCTTTATAAGCATGGATTTTTAAATCCCAGCTCTACATTTGCTCCCATTGGGATCTTGGAGGAGCTATTTTAACCTCTTTGAGCTATAGTTTCTCCATTGGTAAAATAAAAGAATTAAACCTAATAACTTTCCAGATCCCTCCAGTTCCAAATCTATAATCCCATATTAGATTTTCTTGAAAACACAACACAAAGTATACAAAACTTCTAACTAAGAAAACAAAAGTTCTTTCAAGCTACAAGGTTAGTTTATAGCAAAATATGATTTAATTTACTGAAATTATTTTCAAACAACTTTTTAGAGATACATATGTGTACATTATGTTACATATTTCCTATGCTTTTATATTTGTATGGGCACAAATATGTACATGTATGTAATTGAGAGTCATCGTGTCATAATGGTTAGAGAGCTGACCTGGAATACATTAAGACTTGGGTTCAAGCCCTTTTTCTGATATGTATTGGCTGTTTGACCCTGGGAAGTTACTTATCTTCTCAAGTGCTCTAGCCAACTAGAAGATTCTTAAGTTATAGAAGAAGTATTATCCTGAAGAAGGGTAGAGGGAGTTTCTCATTTGAGAGTTCCCTTTACAAATAAAAGATGGAATGAGCGCTGGGCTGTAAGTGGTCCATAGTCCAGTCCTAGCACTGACAGCAATGTAACCTTAGCTACATCACTTTGCTTTAGCTTTCCCATTTGTAAATTGGATGTTTTCACCTAGCTTAAAAATTCCAGGGTATCCCAAGTATACAAAATTCTAAGGTATTATTGGAATTGGAAAGTTCTAGATTCATGCCTTATCTCTAGAAAAAGATTAGTTAAGCACCTGATCACCAAACAAGTTATTAATCTCTCATTGCCCTAAGTGACTATAAGATTATAAATGGCAAATGAGTTGATCTGCCTTTGTGGGAGAAATTTCTACACTATGAATTTTAGGCCCACACCCCAAAAAAGCTTAGCATTTATTGTATTTGGGATATATAGTACTTTATTAGATGCTATGGGATTTTCATGATCACATTGGGACCATCCTTGCCTTTAGATCTTGCATAATCATAGGTGCATTACTTTCTTTTAAGATCATTTACTTTGGGTATATCATCCTAATACACAGGGTTACTAATTGTGGTGACAACTGTTTTATAGCTATTGGATCATTTTTTAAGTGTTGTATATAAATAAAAAAACATATTTAATGTTACATGTATATTTTATGCACATGAATATGCAGAAAATGTCATTTTTAATAGCTAACAGTACTCTCAGATTACAACTCAAACTAGTTTATGATGTAGATAAATCCTAGAGAAGGGTCCAAGGTCATATTTCTAGTAAAAGTCAGAGGCAGGATAAAACCCAGGCTTTCCAAATTTCAAGTCCAATGTTCTGGCCAGTAAGGTGTGATGCTGTTCATATTTTACATAAGCATAAATAAATGAGACTATATATAACCTATTGTTTGTAGCATTACAGTGAGTTATATGGAAAGTGATGGGCTTTTATAGTGAAGATTCATGATCTCTCCATTGTGTCTCCTAGAATTAAGGAAAGAATACTGAAAAGCAAAATGGCCAATTAAAGCCTGTAATGTAATAAACTAGAAATGTTTGACATGTAACTTTTATTTAGGAATCAAAAGATGATCAGTGGAGGCGAGCTATGGATTACCTAAATGTTGTCAGCGAACTCAATTACATGACTCAGATTGTTATCATGCTCTATGAGGATCCAAACAAGGTAACTTAGTTTGGTTTTTTCATTTTGTATTTTTTCAAAAATAAATAACCCTAAATCCTTCATTTTGAGAGAGAACATTTTCTCACCTTTCTCAGGATCTGTCCTCAGAAGAGCGTTTTCACGTTGAGTTACACTTTAGCCCAGGAGCCAAAGGCTGTGAAGAAGACAAAAATTTACCATCTGGGCATGGTTATAGACCTGCTTCGAGAGAGGTAAATTTTTTTGAAACCCTGTGCATGGACAAGATATGATTGTGGTAGTTGCCCCAAATATTTTCTTAATTTTTTTTTATGACCAGGTTTTTTTAAAAGTTTGGGTTGGTGGCTTAGGAAATAAGAGTTAGACCTGGAAATAGGAGTCCCCAAGTTCAAATCTGGCCTCAGAAACTTCCTAGCTGTGTGACCCTAAAGAAGTCACTTAACCCCCATTTCCTAGCCTTTCCCATTTTTCTGCCTTGGAATGGATACTTAATATCAGTTCTAAGACAGAAGGTAAAATTTTTTTTAATTATTCTTTTAAAAGTTTGGCTTGGTCTGGCAAGAGAGTATTACTAAGATTCAGAATCCATTCAATATTTTTTAAATGTACTATATAACTGATATATAATTTATTATACTTTAAAAGAGATTAGGTCTACTATGCATTTTGAAAAGCTTTTCATTGAATATTTTAATATTGAAAACATTTAGATTTCTAATCTATTCAACAGGATAGTTTGGCTTGATGAGATTTATGTAGCCTTTCTTCCTTTTTGCTTCTGTAGAGGGAGGGACTGTAGAGGAGTAACTTGGGGACAAAAAAGTTAAATGCCTCAGAGAATCATTAATTCAGAATGTGTCACAGGTGGATCTTGATAGCAGGTTTTCCAGAATCTAAGGTCATGTATGCATACTCTACAACTAATTCTATGCATCTTTCTAAAACTATAAATTGCAGAACATTTGCCATTTTATAGCTTTTGGATAATTTTTAAAAATGTTTTATGTAAAGAACAGTTTAATGATTAATATTGTATTAAATAAAGGGAGATTTCCTCTCTGGCAGATTCTGTAAACTTTTGAAATTACAGGCCTAAACAAACAGATACTATTAGTTGACCACCAATGAAAATAAATGTATAATAAGTTACTAAATATAATGAATAAAATTATTCTGGGATATAAGTAGCTCTCTGAAGATTAGTTTCAAAAACAGTATTCTGTATTCTAAAGTATTAATGGATCACATTGCCCTAATAACCTAAAAAGACTAATTTAGGTCCTCCAAGGTTAGGAAAATCATTACTTTACAGGATTATAACCATTTGTTTTTCAGAAGACTTTTATCTCTAACCCTGACATTTCTAGTCATTAGATTACATGTATCCCTAGTTTTTTCACAAACTTAAGTTTCTAAACTCAGTTTCTTATTCAGATCCTGTGCACTTTCCTCATTCCTAGTAGAATAAATATTCTTCATTCCTGGAATTTTTCCCAAGACCTTTTGTTTTGCCAGATCCCTTTCTTTAACTGGATCATTCTCATGCCTCTCCCTGGGAGCATGCCAAAAACATCTACAAAATGTTGGTGAGAAGTGTACCTTATTTGTTTCTTAAGTTACTGACTTATGTGAGGGTGAAGGGAGGAAGCTATTGGAAGGTGGGAGGAAAGATAGATGGGAGAAAGGAGAGAGGAAGGTAGAGGAAGGGAAAGGAAGGTAGCAGTCTCCAGCCCCAGCAGGGGGAAATTGACCAGAGCCCTTCAGGGCTCAAATAAAAGATCAGAGACTAACTTAGGGTTTAGAATAATTAGGTTTTATTTAAATTAGAAAAGGAAAAGTCTAGGGAAAACTAGGAGGTAGATAGAAGGGGAAAAAAGGCTCTGCAGGGTCCAGGGTACAGAGAGGCAACCAGCCTCTAGGCTCGAGAGAGAAAAGGTGCCCAAACCCTCTCTCTTATCCTTTCTCCAACACCTCCCACAAAAGAAGTGGGAGGTATCAGGGGAAGTTGTAGCAGGGCTTAGAGTAATTTTTAAATGGCAAATTTCCCTCCCCCCCGCACCCCGTGATCCTTTGGAAAACCAGTCTCCCCAATGGATCATAACAAACATAAATAAATTTACAATTATAATAAAATAAAGGGTATATACATCAATACAAGGGGGAAATGGTAAATATTTTTACAATATAAGGAAATAAAATACTTGGTGCTTCTTTTACAAAAAATTTCAAGGGGCAGTCCCCTTTTTTCACAACAAAACATATACATAAAACAAATGCATTTAAATAAAACAGATGAATTTAACGAAACAAATGAATCTTAGCAAGACAAATGAATTTAAAACCCCCCCAAAGTTAGAAATTTTTGCACATCTGGTTGCTCTCTTAAGCTCCTGGATCAGCATACATTCTCCATGTGGTCTCCACGGGCATCTCCATTTGGATTCCAGGAGGTAGTAAATCTCTTTTCCTAAAATAACTTAAACCTCCATATGAAATAAAAACATTCCCCCCTGAGTCAGGAGACATATGAATCACTGCCAATCAAATTCATCAGAAAAATTAGCACAAAAAAGTCAAATAACTATTGGATGAAAATTCTAAACATCCAACCCCAAATTTTATATGAAAAAATTCTAAATAAGAAAAAACATCACACTAGGTCTTTGAATATATTGTCCAATTAAAGTAATCCATGTCTGACATCATATACTTACCCACTTAGCAGCCAGGACCATAGTCAACCACCACCATAGTAAGAAATTTAGAAAAAAGGACTAGAGTTTTATTTATTGGTCTGATATTTTGTCAATTCTTCTTTTCTCCTTTCAACGTTTCTTCTCAGTGTTAGAATATGGAGCTAGAACAGGCAGTTGTTAGGTACTTGATATAAATTTTCACAAGGAGTGTGTTTCAAGGAGTCCTATATCTTAACCTATGTTAAGCATCACAACCTCAATGCTCATACTAGGTTCAAGTCCTTTTTATTGGCATAAGTCTCAGCAATTCTCAGCAAGATTAGTTTCTCTATTTGACCTGTGTGCTCATTTGGCATGCAGGTTAAGTACGTGCTGCTTTGGCACTGTGTAGGTATCTGTGCTGCTTTGGCACTGCATAGATGAAATCTGTGCTCCTTTATTGATCCCATTTCTTCGAATCAGACATATGTGCAAAGTCCCATATTGGTTAAATACCAATGGCAGTTTCAGTAGTCTAAGGCTTTTGGGTAGGCAGTTAAAGTTAGAACTAACGGATATACTAAACCTACACTAATCTAGTAATCAAAAACTTTCAATTTAGATAGATGACATGTGCTTAGGAAAAATCAAATTGCACATGCAATTATAAAAAATATGCTAAAAATTCAAAATACACACACACACACATATATATATATATGTATATATATATATACTATAATTAGTGACAATGAGAAAAATATATATATATTTTGCAATTCATGTCACTTAAGGAGGGGTAGAAGAATATAAAGGTTCTTACCTAAGAATTTAGATGCATTTCCTCTTAGCTTAGCCATGATTCACAGTGTAAGTGCAAATTGAGGTAAAACAGTGGATGTATGAAAGCAATAATACATTTAAGAAAATGCAAAAATTTCACAAAAATCAAAATGCAAATCAAGTCGATACAACACAGGTTTCCTGCAAGGTAATTGATCAAATACAGTGAAACAAGAACAATAACAAAATGAAAAAAATACAAAGTACAGATGTAGCAAGTTACAAATACAATCAATAGTCAATTACAGGATGGTACAGGTACAGTCAATTATTCAATATCAGCAGAAGGTACTCATTTTACATGGCTACAATGAATCCATGGGTCCTTCTCCCCAATTTTAATAGCCGTTGGTGTAGTAAATAGGACCTGAAATAGTCCATCATAAATAAGCAGGTTCAGTTGACCAAGTTATGTTTGAAGTCTTTATGTACATGCTATCACTTGGGTTTAGATCATGAAGCGAGAAGCCTATGGAGCCTGAACAGCAGCTCCAGAATCATGGAGTTCTCGCAATTTAGTTTGTAATTGTTTGATGTATGTGGCAATTGTTGTATCCCTCCCCTAACAATGAAGTATAGGCAGGGATAAATGGTTGAGCCTGAATAGGCGGATGTCTGAATAGCATCTCAAATGGTGAGATGTATAAAGCACCTCTGGTTCGGCTTCTGAGATAAAATAGGGCCGGAGGGAGAATTTTGGGCCATTTTAGATGAGTCTCCATGCACAAAAAAGTTCTTTATTCATCCATTCAACTTGGCCGGAGCTCTGGGGATGATAAGGTCTATGAAATTTAGGAGTTATCCCTCCAAATGAGTAAATTTGTGATAAGACCGAATCCGTAAAATGGGTTCCTCTATCTGAATCAATACGTGCTGGCAGTCCAAAACGAGGAATAATTTCTTTTAGGAGGACTTTGGCAACAAAAGCCTCTGTGGCCCGAGCAGTAGAAAAGGTTTCAGGCCACCTGGTAAGCTGATCAACTATGACCAGGCAAAATTTAAACTGTCCAGCTTTTGGCATAGAGATAAAATCAATTTGTAAATGTTCAAATGGTGTGTAAGCAAGAGGACGTTCACCAAAGGCTTTGCCACAAAAAGTATGTTGTTTGAAGGCCTGACATGTAGGGCAAGCTGTACATATTTTGAAGGCAATTGTAGTTATTCCAGGTGGAATATTGGATTAAAAGGCTGTGTTTGAATTTGATTGCATCTGTATCCGCATTTAAGAATTGTGTAAATAATGTAGGGCTGTCCACGAACCCTTGAGGCAATCGAGTCCAGGTCTTCTGGTAACCTTTCTAGGTGAAAGCAAAGATATGCCTGTAATCCTCATGCACAGGTATAGAAAAAAAAAGCAGAGCACAAGTCTATGACAGTAAAGTGTATAACTGTGCTGGGAATAGAAGAAATTATTGTGTTTGGGTTTGAAACCACAGGATGTCTTTTTATGACATGATTATTTACAGCTCTTAGGTCTTCGATAAATTGATGTTGGGCTTTTCCATCTAGGCCTATTTTTGGCTTTTTAACAGGTAAAATAGGTGTATTATATTCTGATTTACATGGAATTATTATCCCTTGTTCAATTAATGAATTTATCACTTGGGTAATTCCCTCAGTTGCTTCTTTTGATAGAGGGTATTGAGGAATGGAGGGAGCTGGACCTCCTTTTGTCTTAACTTGAACAGGAATTGCCGATCTAAGTAGGCCCACATCAGAAGATGTGGCCCAAAGAAACTCAGGGGTGTCAGTAGGTATTCCCAAGGTGGGAGGTTCATTCACCTCCTGGCTCTCTGAGAGAAGTACAGGTTGAAAAGTTAAAGATTCCTTGGGTATTTCCAATGACAAAGAGCCATCTGGAGGGCAGGTTATTGTAGCTCTAAGCTTGCACAAAAGATCTTTTCCCAGCAAATTTATAGGGGATCCAGGCATTAAAAGAAATGAATGTTCTACAGTTAGGGGTCCCACTCTTAAGGTAGGTCCCTACTTTCTTTGCTTCTTTTTTATTTTTATTTTTAATTTTAACTTTTTAAAATTCAGAATAGGTAGGTTAGGGGTAGGCAGGGACTGCAGTTTTGGTTTTTTATTTTTTAGGACCCCCGCTGGGCCCCGCAAGCAGACCCCTGCTGGATCTTTTGCCTCTGCCTGGGTTTTTTCTAGTGGACCAGGGTTTCCGTAAGCTGACTAGGTTCCTGGGTTGGGTGAGGGATTTAGGGCTTAGGCAAGGGATTCGGAACCCCTGCCAAGGCAGAGGTGCTTGGCACAGGAAGAGTAGGTCAGCAGGGGAAGAGTAGGGGAAGGAACCCACCTTGAGTGTTGGGTGGTTGAAGAGGATAAAGGAACCGGGGTTTTTCCCGACCCCTGCTGGGTTAGGGTTAAGGTCCTAGGCTGGGTGAGAGGGGTTTAGATATGGGACCCCTGATGAGATAGAGGAGCTTGATAGGGGCTTAGGAGGGGAAGGGATCCGCCACTGGGCTGGGTTTTGGGAGGGAAAACTTTTTACTTACGGGTAGACAGTAAGGCAGATTGAAGCAGGGGGGCAGGTAGGTTCAGGTCCCATCTAGGTTGCCAAATAAATGTGAGGGTGAAGGGAGGAAGGATGGATGGGAGAAAGGAGAGAGGAAGGGAAAGGAAGGTAGTGGTCCCCAGCCCCAGCAACTTAGGGTTTAGAATAATTAGATTTTATTTAAATTAGAAAAGGGAAGGTCTAGGGAAAACTAGGAGGTAGATAGAAGGGAAAAAAGACTCTGCAGGGTCCAGGGTAGAGAGAGTCAGTCAGCCTCTGGGATCAAGAGAAAAGGGGCCAAAACCCTCTCTCTTATCCTTTCTCCGACATCTCCCACAAAGGAAGTATGGGAGGTGTCGGGGGAAGTTGTAGCAGGGAACCCTGAGAGATGTAGTCTCCCAGGGCTTAGAGTAATTTTTAAATGACACACTTATAGCCCCAAATTAACTCCTCCTCCCCAAACCATCCCCTTTATATCCTTTTCCAAGATGGTTGGTCACTTCCTTGGGAGTCATGGAGGGCCTGACTTGTATAAATTCCTCAGTTTTCATCTGCTGAAACCAGTCTGTTCTATCTGTTGAATGGTATTCTCTGAAATAATTAATACCTATAAAGTTCCTTTCTATCCAGCAGAATAGAGCTAGCATTTGCATAACTAATAAGAAGGGAGCTTTCTTTTTGTTTAGTTTTATTTTATTTTCAATTCTAAATGTTTTCTCTTTCACTCCCCCCACTCTGCATTAGCAGTGTCTCAAGCTTCTAAAGAAGAGAAAAAAAGAAAAATGCTTCAATCTGCATTCTAAATCCATCAGTTCCCTTATCTATTGATAGCATTTTTTATCATGAATACTTTAGAATTGTTATGGATCAGTGTACTGATTAGTGTTGCTAATAAGTTTTTCAGCATATTATCTTTACCTGTGAGCAAAGATCTCTTGGTTCTGCTTATTTCACCTTGCATCAGTTCATATGAGTCTTCCCTCCCACATTTTTCCAAAACCATCTCTTTCATCATTTCTTAGAGCAGAATACTAGCCTTTTATGCCTAAATCATGTCTACATTTTTAATCTTGGTAAACAGTATGATTTGGTCTTTGCCTTGTTTGCAAGAGCCTACAGTTTTCCCAGAAGTTTTTTATTGTATATTGAGTTATTGCCGCAATGGTTGGGACCTTTGGGCTCCTCAGATACTAGTTTATTGTGCTCATTTGCCTCTATGCATCATTTTCCTAAAATGTTCTATTAATCAATCACTATTTCTTATCTACTTCTAAATTGTTTTGATGATTACTGCTTTATGGTATAGTTTGGGTTCTGGTACTGTTAGGCCTTTTCCCCTCATGATATTTTTCATTGATTTCCTTGATATTTTTGACCTTTTGTTTTTCTAGATATATTTTGTTATTTTCTCAGCTTTTTAAAGGAATTCTTTGGTAGTTTGAATGGCATGGCACTGAAGAAGAAAACTGTTAGGTAGTATAGTCATTTTTATTATATTGGCTCAGTCTACTCATGATCAATTAATATTTCTTCAATTATCTGGATTTTCCCTTTATTCGTATGGAGAATGTTTTATAGTTATGTTTATGTAGTTCCTATGCATGTCTTTACAGGCAGGTACTCCCAATAGTTTATCTTGTCTTCTAGTTATTTTAAATGGAATTTCTTCCAGTTTTTTTTTCTTTATAACATGGGGAAATGCTATAGATGTCTGTGGGTTTGTTAAATTCTATAACTTTGCTAAAATTAATTGTTTCAGCTAGTTTTTTTAGTTGATTCTCTAGGTCCTAAAAGTTTGTGTCATTTTTAGAAAGTGATAGTTGTAATGCAAGGTGGCTAACAGAATCTTTTTGCTTCTGCAATTTAAACATCAGTTAAACATCTTAGAATGTTCAGAAAGTCAGTTAGAACTTAAAGCGATAGAGGGGAAGTTCCAACTGACGGAGCTTTTGCCTTCTGGCTTTCGCTGTGGCTGGAGGCTTTTGCTTTGGCCTTTTGACTTTGACCTAATTGCTTCGGCTTTGGCCTGTGCTTATTTTGTTTTGGGAAATTTGGACCTATCTCATTTCTCTGGACCTCTCCCTGATCTCCCATCTCCGTCCCTCCCCTTCCCTGATTTTCCTTTGGGTTCTGGTTGGAAGGGAGGGCTTGGTGATTGAACATAGTGGGTTTTAGTTTCTTTAGATAATTGGAGTATCCTCAAATAAGTATCCCTAGGTTTGATAAAGACTTTATTTAAAAGGCAGTCAAATCTCCCTGACTGGGAGAGCCGGGCTCTCTCTCTGTCTAAACCTCTCCGTGACCCATCCCCCACCCACACCCCTTTCCCTAGCAGCAGTTAGAAAATCCTGAACCCCCTCCCCTTCTGACTGACCCTGGTATTAATAAATCCCCTTGTTACCTATTCAAACTCTGTGGTGAGTCATTGTGTCCAAAATTAAGACAAGGGACAAAAGGAAAGAATCATTTTCCTTTATTTCTTGAGACAACTGGGGCATCCATCTTGACAGGAAGTACCCACCTTCAAGACTTCCTCTAGCCATCAGTTTGACTGGCAGGGAGGGGCCCTCTCGACCCCTCCTTCAGGAGACTTTGAAACTAACAAGAGAAACCCTCCAGTCAAGCCTAAATGTTTCTTCCTGGCCCTAGTTTCCTCCCTGGATTCTCTATCTCAAGCCTCTGGGAATAAACCTGTTTGAGCTGCCCTCTCCTACATACCCCATTTCCCTTATCTCCTATATACCTTCCCATACCTTCATTTCCTCCTCCAATCACCTTATAATCCCTTATTCCCTTTTATCCTTCCTCATACCTACTCTACTCAGCTTATTTACCTTCTTTTTTGATAACATAGTTTATTTTTATTCCTTTAATTTCTTTTTCTTGTCTTATTGCTTTAGTTAGTATTTCTAGTACTATATTAAATAATGTAATAATGGACATCCTTGCTTCATTTCTGATCTTATTGGGAAGGCTTTTTAAGGTTTTTTTAAAGTTATCCCCTTTACAGATAATCTTTTTGGTTTTAGATATAGACTACTTATCAATTTAAGAAGAGCTCCATTTATTATTATATTTCCTAGGAATGTGTGTTGAAAATTTGTCAAATTTTAACAAATTCATTCATTAGATGATATGGAGAGATATATACAAATGGGAACGAAACTGAAAAAATCATGAATTGAGATTTCTAATTTAAAATCTATCGGTGTAATTTGGGTGTGGCAGAGTCTAAGAGAAATGAGGAAGGCAAAATGAGAAATCTGGGCAAAATAGAAAAAGTATCTAAAGTAATCTACACAGAGGATACACATAGGTCTGTGGTAGATGAGCAATGGGAAGAAATAATGCAAGTGCGCAAAGAAATCTTTGGCATTAAGGAGGATGATTATATAATGGATCATCTTTCTCATTCCATATCACACACATTGGATGAGAAGCATGAATCAAACCATTGCAAAGAATCACATCAAGAAGATTTGCAAACGGGTTTAGAATCATCAAAAACTAAAATTCCTCTCTTTATTCCAAGTATAAGGCAAAAGTACAGCTTGGATAAGGAACAATATGACGAGGATTTACAAAGTTTCCAGAAAGGAACACTTTCAGTAACCTCGGGGGAATTAGATGCAACAGTTCTTTCCCATGCAATTGCTTTAGACACAGTGTCACAGTTAGAGGTTAAAGAGCAAGAAAGTCTAAATGTTGGCAAGAACTTGATTTTAAAGAAACGACCCACTGATTTAAATGAGGATAGCAGCTGTGTAGGAAAATCAAAATCTACCTTTCACAACTCCTTAGCTACAGAATTTCATCCTAAACTTTGGGGAAGAGATGGGGAACAGTTGTCGTCTTCTACAATCAGTGTGGCTAAACATAACATCAAGACTGTTGCTGTGATTGATAACAAAAATCATCTAATGTCAGTCACAAAAACAGTAGGGCAAAATAGGGAACATCAGTCAGCTTTTGAATCAGTAGTTGAACCTGAAGTGTTGAAGGAATCACAATCTAACTATCATACAATCCCGGAGACTACTGAAGGAGAGATTGCTGATTTGAGGCTTGACAGTTCTTTAAAGAGCAGAGTGGAAGATAAATCAAACATCCATTTCTCAAGCCCTTAATGAAAGCCAACATGGAATCTGCAATAGTGACAATGACTTGCAAGCTCTCAATGAGAGTATGCTCTTTAAGCCAGCTTGCTGTAATCCTAATTCTAAACTGAACTTGCCTAATGGTGCTATAGGAAGTTTGGGTTTAGAGACAAAAGACCATACGCAACACAGAATCAATGACAAGTGTACACAAAATACTGAGGATTCTTTACTACCCTTAGTGCCAGTGAAATCCAATGACAGTGGAGAACCCTTAGTTACTCTAGAAATCGGGTGGGGGGGTGGGGGGGTACACTATGAGGGATTACTGGACACGGGGGCAACTTGTTCCGTACTATGAGAACCACCTGAAGGATGTCAATTTCAAGGCAGTTTAAGAGTAAGAGGAGCTTCTGGGGTAGCACAACAAGTCCCAAAGCTAAAAGTTAAAATGTTAAAATTTGGACCTCTGACTCTTGAACACACCTTCCTATTGATGCCATCATGTCCTTCAAACCTTGTGGGAAGAGATCTTTTATGCAAATTGGCTGCAACCATCCAATGTCAACTGGATGGACAAATTTATTTACACATACCCAAAAGATCTCTGAAACACCATCCAATTTTATTTTTAGATACATGTAGTGAGGAACCATCATACCAATCAACTGATAACATCTATGAGGTTCCAGATGATATTCCAGATTATGTGTGGGCTAAAAATTCAAATGAGGTGGTCAGGATATTGTCAGCGGAACCAGTAAAGATAGAGGTGAAAGAAGGCTTACCTCCAAGAATTCCTCAGTTCAGACTTAGTCAAGAAGCAATAGAAGGAGTGAAACCCATCATAGAAAGTTTATTAGAGCAGGGTATATTAAAATATGGATTTTCACAATACAATACACCAATCATGCCGATAAAGAAAGCAAAATTATCTCCTGATGGGAAGACTCAATGGTGTTTAGTTCAAGATCTCAGAGCAATAAACGACCATGTGCAAAAGACCTATGCCGTGGTACCAAGTCCATCGCAAATCATTGCAGCCATTCCACCTGAAGCTGCTTGGTTTACTGTTCTGGACCTGAGCTCTGCATACTTCTCTGTTCCCCTGCACAGAGACAGCCAGAAGCTGTTCGCTTTCTCCTCGGAGGGTAAATCTGTCTTTTTTTGTCAAAAGTTTTTTCTATATCTATTGAAATAATCATATGGTTTTTGTTGTTTTTATTATTGAAATGGTCAGTGATACCTTCAAACCACCCCTGCATTGTTGATATAAATCCAACGTGGAATATAATCTTCATGATATATTGCTTTAGTCTCCTTGCTGATATTTATTTAAAATGTTTCCATCAATATTCATTAAGGGAAGTGTTCATATAATTTTCTTTCACTTTTTTTCTCCCTGGTTTAAATATCAAAATTATATTTGTATGATAGAAGAAACTTGGTAGAGCTCTTTCTTTACCTATTTTTTTCAAACAGTTTATTTAGTATTACAATTCATTGTTTTTTAAATGTTTTAAAGAATTTTCTTATAAAGCCATTTGGCCCTGGGTTTGCTTTATTTTTCTTGAGGAAAGTTCATTTATGGCTTGTTCAATTTCTTTTTTTGATAAGTTTGTTAAGTATTGCATTTACCCTTCTGTTAATTAGGGCAGCTTATGTTTTAGTAATTATCCATTTCAATTTAGAATATCAGTTTTATTGGTATATTGTTGGGGGAACTTGCTCCTAATAATTGTTTTAATTTCATTTTCATTGGTTGTACATTCTCCATTTTTAGTTTTGATTCTAGTGATTTGACTTTTTTTTTATTAATCAATAGTTCATTATTTTTTTGGTAAAAAAAGCTTCTCCTTTTATTGTTTTTTTTTAACTTTCAGTTTTATTAATATCTCCTTTGATTTTTAGGAGTTCTATTATTAATTGAAAGTTTTTAATTAATTGTTCTTCTAGGTTTTGGTGTTTGCATGCTTAATTCATTAATCTTTCCCCCTTTTTTGATATAGACATTCATATGCATATTATGTATGTATATTTTCCCCTCAGTACTTCTTTGGCTACATCCCACAAATTTTAATGTTAGCTCATGGTTGTCACTATCTTTAATGAAATTATTGATTGTTTCTATGATTTATTCTTTGACCCACTCTAGAATTTTTTTTTTCAAATTAAATTTTAATCTATACTTTAAGAGCCTTTATTTAATATAACTTTATTATATTATGGTCAGAAAAATGATGCTTTTCTACATTTGCCACTGAGGTTTTTATGGCCTAAAATATGTTTACTTTTTGTGAAGGCACCTTGCAAAGTTGAGAAATAAATGGACTCCTTTCTATTCCTATTTAATATTCTCTAGTGGTCTTATATCAGACTTTTCTAAAATTCTATTCATCTTCTTAATTTTTTGTTTAGTTCATCATAGATTTATCTAGATCTTAAAGAAGTAAATTGAGGTCTCCCACTATTATGGTCTTACTGTTATTTTCTTCTATAGCTCATTTAACTTTTCCTTCAAAAATGTAGTCTCTGTGTCATTTGGTACATGTATGTTCAGTATTATTATTAATTCATTGCTTGTGGTACCTTTTAGCAAAATATAGTATCCTTGATTATCTGCTTTAACTAGGTTTATTTTTACTTTTGTTTTGTCTGAGGTCATTATTGCTACTCTTCCCTTTTTTATTTCAATTGAAGAATAATATAATAGATTCTGCTCCAGCCCTTTATTTTAACTCTGGGTATATTTTTCTTACAGACATATTGTTTCTTGTAAACAATATATTATTCAATTCTAGTCTCCAATCCATATTGCTATTTTGTTCTTTTCATGGATGGGAACATCCTATTCACATTTGCAGTTATGATTACTAATGACTAATTACTATATTTTCCCCTCCCCTATTTTCTTACGTTTATCCTTCTCTTTTTCACTCTGGCCCTTCCTCAAGAGTCTTTGCTTCTAACCACTGTCTCCCTTACATCATATACCTTCCCTACATTATATAAGATAAATTCCTTTACCTCACACTCTATGTGAATGTATATTCTTCCTTCCATGAACCAGATTAAATCAGAGTGTTCCCGACTGCGACTTTCTGCTCCATCTCATAAACTCCCTTTGACACACTCCATTTATATAAGATAATTTTCTCCATTCTTCCCCTTCTTCTTTTTCCCAATACATCCCTCTTTGTCACCTTTCCATTCTTCTTTTGAGATTTTCCCAAAATAATAGAATTACACCCATATCTTTTAAGCACTATAGATAGATTGATTGATTTAGTTCAGTGGTTCCCAAACTTTTTTGGCCTACCGCCCCCTTTCCAGAAAAAAATATTACTTAGCAGGCCCCTGAAAATTAATTTTTTTTAATTTGAATAGCAATTAATAGGAAAGATGCACCTGTGACCATCACCACCTCCCTGGATCACTGCAGCACCCACCAGTGGGTGGTGGCGCCCACTTTGAGAATCACTGATTTAGATATAGACATATATTTATCAGTTCTCTCTCTGAAGGTAGGCATTTACTGTTACTCTTCTTACAACATTTCTGTTACTGTATATAATGTCTTCTTGGGTTCTGCTTCTTTTACTCTTCATTATTTCATGCAGATCTTTCCATATTTTTCTAAAATCAGCCTGCTTGTTGCATCTTAAAGCATAGTAATATTCCATCATAATCATACTGTATCCCACTTTTTTAGTCATTCCTCAAATAGTGGGCATCCCCTCAATTTCCAGTTCTTCATCACAACAAAAAGATTTGCTACAAGTATTTTAGAACATGTACGTTTTCTTCCTTTTTCTCTTATTAACTTGGGATGTAGACATAATAATGATATTGCTAGGTCAGAGAATAGACAGTTTTATAACTCTTTGAGCATAATTCTAGATGGATCTCTAAAATGGTTAAATCATTTCACATTTCAACAACTTATTAGTGTCCCATATTTTTCCACATCCCCTCTAACATTTGTCAGGTTTTTCATGCTGTCATTTTCCGAACTCTATCACATGCTGTTCAACCATGAAAGCCTAAGTTATTATCAGCAAAGCAAGATTCCACAATAACTTCGAGGGGCTGATAATCAAAAATACTATCATCAGACAAAGAAGGAACTTTTGAAGTCTTACCTGCAGATTAAAAAAGCATGCCAGGGTTCCGGGTTAAGATGGCGGCAGAGTAAGAAGCAGCTCTTAACCTCTCCTGACCGAAACACACAAAACTCCTCAAGGGGACATAAAAACAAGTCCAGACGAACGGAGGAACCCCACAACAGGGCACAGCGTGGAAGGTACGTGGAATCGAGACATTTCCAGGCTATAAAGGGCTCTCACTAAATCATGGGCTGAGCAACCACCCCACCCCCACCCTCTCCACACACAAAATCTATAGCTCTGAAGCCAGCTAAAAAGAAATAGAGCAAGTTTGGGGCACCCATCGAGTCATTGGCAGCTCCGGGGCCTGTTCCTGAGAGCAGCAAGATCTAGGACCCCAATAAGCCAAAGAACGCAAGCGAAATCTGAGCGCGGGAGCAGAGCGCACAGGCACGGGTGGAGGAGTGGGTGGAGGCAGACACAGCCAGGAACTAAAGCTCTGAAAACCTGAGTGGGGAACCAGTGCAGACGGGTATACGACTGTGGAAGCAGCGCCCTGAGACTTGTAAAGGAAACTCCTGCAGAGGATCAAGCAAGGGGGTCCAGCAGGGGGCTTGACCTTGGAAAAAACCAGAACTCAGACCTCAGGAGCCAATAGACCGCGGACAGACACTGAGCGCGAGGATAAACCTGAGAAGCTGCTGGGCTAATGATGGCTACCCAGCCTCAGGAAACTCAGAAGAGAAAGAATAACAAGAAGAAAAAGAAGCCTTTAACACTCGACAACTTTTACACAGAGAAAATCCAGACAACCGAGCAAACAGAGGAGGAGAACAAACAAGCATCCGGACCCTCCTCAAATAAGGAAAACTCCTCACAAGCTATGGAAGAGTTCAAAACTGAGATTTTGAGGAAAATGGAAGAGATCTGGCAAGAAAATAACTGTTTAAAAGGTAAAATCTTGCAATTGAACACCAGAAATGGCCAGATTAAAAAGGAATACCAGAAGATTATGGCCGAAAACCAGAATATCATGGCCAAAAACCGAAAGATTATAGCCGAAAATCAATCCCTAAAGGCTAGAATTGAGCAATTAGAAGCTAATGATCTCTAAAGACAACAAGAACAAATAAAACAAAGTGAAAAGACTGAAAAAATAGAAGGAAACATGAAATATCTCAATGAGAGAGTGACAGACCAAGAAAACCGGTCTAGAAGAGACAATTTGAGAATAATTGGTCTTCCAGAAAAACCAGAAATTAATAGAAACCTGGACTCCATACTAAAAGAAATTATTCAGCAAAATTGCCCTGAAGTCCTACTACAAGAGGGCAATATAGACATCGAAAGGATTCATAGAACACCCACTACATTCGACCCAGAGAAGAAATCGGTTAGAAATATGATTGCCAAATTCAAAAGCTTTCAAGCAAAAGAAAAAACCTTACAAGAAGCCAGAAAGAGACAATTCAAATATCAAGGAGCACCAATCAGGATCGCACAGGATCTGGCAGCCTCCACGCTAAAAGACCGTAAGGCTTGGAACACGATATTCAGAAAGGCAAGAGAACTGGGCCTGCAACCACGGATCAACTGCCCATCAAAATTGACTATGTACTTCCAGGGGAAAGTATGGGCATTCAACAAAATTGAAGAATTCCAGGTATTTGCACAGAAAAGACCAGGGCTAAATGGAAAGTTTGACATCGAACCACAAAAATCAAGAGAAACCTGAAAAGGTAAATAAGATACAGAGGGAAAAGAAAGAAAACTTATAATTTTTAAATTTGCCTTTTTAAGGGCCTCAGTGAGATCTAATTATCTGTATTCCTATGTAGAGAAATGTTATGTATAATTCTCTGTAGTGAACTCTATTCACTATTATAGTAATCAGAAGAATAATTCACAGGGTGAGGGTGGAACACTAAATAATCTAAGATGGCGTGGGGGGTGGGAAAGAGGGGGTAAATAGCAGGGAACACCAAGAGAAACTTGAGTGAATAAGAAAATAGAATATTCTACTACACACAAAGAGGGCATGGGAGGGAGAGGGGACAAATACTATTATAAGAAGGAGAGGAAGAGAGCATTAAGAGGTAATAATCAAACCTTACTCTCAGTGTAATCAACCTGGAGAGGGAAGAGTAGCTTTATTATCCATTGGGATAAAAAACTCTATCTAACCCTACTGAGAAAGTCAGAAGGGATAAACCAAGGGGAGCAGGGGAGTGGGAAGGTCAAAAA
>NC_058130.1:302958559-302989654 GCF_016433145.1 Gracilinanus agilis | reverse complement strand
CAATAAGCACATGAGAAAGTGTTCCAAATCTCTAATAATTAGAGAAATGCAAATCAAAACAACTCTGAGGTATCACCTCACACCTAGCAGATTGGCTAAAATGAAAGAAGGGGAGAGTAATGAATGTTGGAGGGAATGTGGCAAAATTGGGACATTAATGCATTGCTGGTGGAGCTGTGAACTGATCCAGCCATTCTGGATGGCAATTTGGAACCATCCTCAAAGGGCTATAAAAGAATGCCTGTCCTTTGATCCAGTCATACCATTGCTGGGTTTGTACCCCAAAGAGATCATAGATAAACAGACTTGTACGAAAATATTCATAGCTGCGCTTTTTGTGGTGGCAACAAATTGGAAAAGGAGGGTATGTCCTTCAATTGGGGAATGGCTGAACAAACTGTGGTATATGCGGGTGATGGAATACTATTGTGCTAAAAGGAATAATAAACTGGAGGAGTTCCAGGCGAACTGGAGAGACCTCCGGGAACTGATGCAGAGCGAAAGGAGCAGAGCCAGAAGAACATTGTACATAGAGACTGATATACTGTGGTAAAATTGAATGTAATGGACCTCTGTACCAGCAGCAATACAATGACCCAGGACAATTCTGAGGGATTTATGGTAAAGATGCTACCCACATTCAGAGGAAGGAATGCAGGAGAGGAAACATATAAGAAAAACAACTGCTTGAAAGCATGGGTCGGGGTGGAAGTGATTGAGGGTGTGGACTCGACACTACCACACCAATGCAACTACCAACAATTTAGAAATTGGTCTTGATCAAGGACACATGACAAAACTAGTGGAAATGCGCATCGACCATGGGTGGGGGGAGTGCGGGGTGGGTTGGGGGGGGCGAAGGGGATAAGAGGAGCATGAATCAGGTAACCATGTTAAAAATGTATATTAATAAATGTTAAAAAAAAAAGGCATGCCATTTTTCACTTTATTTTCTTCATGAATTTTTAAAAAATTATATGTGTCATCTTTCATGCCATAAGGAATATGAAATGTATATTGCATAATAGTAGTATACTACCAAGGGGAGAGAAAGGAAGGAGGGAGAAAATCTGAATTGCAAAATGTCATATAGCAATTGTCAAAAATCATTTCTATGTATAATTGAAAATATAAATAGAAAAGTAATCTAAGTTATTTGTGAGGGAATTTGGGAAAGCCAGGTAATTTCCCACCTTATTCCACCATTTTCTCACAATCCTCATCTTCTTTGATAATTTCCTGAAATATAAGATTTAAGCTTTATTTTTATTCATGGATTTCAGGAAGCACAATTTTTTAATTATCTCTATATTACATATTTTCCCTAGATATTTCACATTTTGTTTCTATTATTTTCATCTTTTGACTTTTTTAGAAATTTTTCTTGATATTTCATTGGTTCTCTAGCTTCCACTTGACTAATTCTTTTTTTTATGGGATTATTTTCTTCAATAGTTTTGTGCATATTTTACCATTTGGCCAATTCTTATTTTTAAGATGGTATTTTTGGTGGGGGTTGGGGGTTGTGCCTCTTATCAAGCTGTTAATTTTCTCTTCATAATTTACCTATAGAGCTCCCATTCTTTGTCCCAATTTTTCCCTTCTTGCTCTTGGTTTTTTAAATCATTTTTGGTCTTGGTTTTTTTTCTTAAATCTCATTCTTTAGATCTTCTAGGAATTCTTGCTAAGCTTAGGTCCAATTTGCTTTTCTTTCTTTGAGGCTTTGCTTTTAGATATTTTCAAGTCATTGTCTTCTGAGTTTGTGTCTCCTCATACTTCCCTGTCACTATGGTCATGTTCTTTTTTATTTTTTGCCCATTTTCCCAGCCTGTTTCTCGACTTTGGACTTTGTTACAGTTGTATAAAGGATGAGTAGTTTGAGCTTCTGGTTTTTTTTTTTAATGTCTCTTTGCTTTCACAATCAGTCTAGGGGCCTGGCCTCAAAAGTTTTTGGTGCTTCCAACACGATATAAACTTGGAAGTGATTTTTTTATTGCCTTCCTGGTTTGAACTCTGCTCCTTATACAAGAAGGGACTTTACTCCCTCAAGACAGTGACTGCTTCTCTCTGCTATGGAACTGTGACCCAAACTAGGTAGTAATAGAGCTGCTAGGTAGTGGCTTTTCCTGCTCCTCATACTGGTAAAGGGGTCCTCTGGCATGTCTTTCTGACCAAGTGTTCAGTTTAATGGGTTCTTGGATGATCCCTACTCTTCAGTTTTATGGAGTATAAAATTTCGAAGTGCTTAACTGAGGATCAAATTGGAGATAATAGTTCCTAAGAAGTGAAAACTTAGAGTAGATATGAAACCCTATCTTCAAGTATATAAATAAGCTTTCATGAGGAAGGAGGATTTTGTTTGATTCCATATAGCAGAAATAAGAAGGCTGGGTAGAAATTACAAAGATTTGATGTAAAAAAACAATATTCTAACATCTAGAGTTATCCAAAAATAGAATGCACTTATGTTGATTAATAGGCTCTTCCACATTTGCATTTTCAAGCAAGGAGCTGTCTTGAGTGTTATATACTCCTTTCAAGTGTGGATTGGGGATATTGGGATTCCCTCAAATTTCGAAATTCTGCAAAAGGATCTGGGTTTGGCAAGAATCTTTTACTGTCATCTTACTGGAAGTCAGACCAAGTAATTCTTTATTACAGATAAGTGGTATAAAATAAATTAGTGATTCTCATTAAGATATTAATACCCTAACATGCCTGATAACCATTTGTAAAATTAGGAACTACTCTCATTCTAATCTTTTTTTCCCACTTGATGCACTTCATTTTTTTTTTCAATTTTTATTTTGAATATTTTCCCCTAGTTACACATTTCATGTTCTTTCCCTTTCCCCCAAGTTCCCCAAACCCCCTTAGCTGACACACAATTCCACTGGGTTTTACATGTATCATTGTTCAAGACCTAATTCCATATTATTGATAGTTGGACTAGTGTTATCCTTTAGTGTCTACATCCCCAATAATATCCCCAACAGCCCATGTGTTCAAGCAGTTGTTTTTCTTCTGTTTCTACTCCCACAGTTCTTCCTCTGAATGTGGCTAGTTTTCTTTCTCATAAGTCCCTCAGCCTTGCTCTGGATCCTTGCATTGCTGCTAGTAGAGAAGTCTGTTATGTTCAGTTGTATCATAGTGTAGGAGTCTCTGTGTACAATGTTCTCCTGGTTCTGCTCCTTTCACTCTGCATCATTTACTGGAGGTCATTCCAGTTCTTTATTCCTTTGAGCACAATAGTATTCCATCACCAACAGATACCACAATTTGTTCGGCCATTCCCTAATCGAAGGACATTCTCTCATTTTCCAATTTTTTGCCACCACAAAGAGTGCGGCTATAAATATTTTTGTATAAGTCTTTTTCCTTATTATCTCTTTGAGGTAAATAATCTAAGCAGTGCTATGGCTGGATCAAAAGGCAGGTAGTCTTTTAAAGCCCTTTGAGCATAGTTCCAAATTGCCATCCAGAATTATTGGATCAGTTCACAACTCCACCAACAATGCATTAATGTCCCAATTTTGCCACATCCCCTCCAACATTCATTACTCTCCCTTGTTATCATTTTAACCAATCTACTAAGTGTGAAGTGATACCTCAGAGTTGTTTTGATTTGCATTTCTCTAATTATTAGAGATTTAGAATACTTTCTCATGTGCTTATTGATAGTTTTGATTTCTTTATCTAAGAATTGCCTATTCATGTCCCTTGCCCATTTATCAATTGGGAGATGGCTTGATTTTTTTTTGTACAATTGATTTAGCTCCTTGTATATTTGAGTAATTAGACCTTTATCTGAGTTTTTTGTTATAAAGATTTTTTCCCAATTTGTTGTTTCCCTTCTAATTTTGGTAGCATTGGTTTTGTGTGTACAAAAACTTTTTAGTTTAATGTAGTCAAAATTATTTATTTTACATTTTGTGATTTTTTTCTAAGTCTTGCTTGGTTTTAAAATCTTTCCCTTCCCATAGATCTGACAAGTATACTATTCTGTGCTCATCCAATTTACCTATAGTTTCCTTCTTTATATTCATGTTATTCACCCATTCTGAGTTTATCTTGGTATAGGGTGTGAGATGTTGATCTAGGCCCTCTCATTCTCATCTTGATTAGAGTGGCCTCTCTCTAAGAACAACTAGATTATAATAGGAGATCCATCCAAATTATAATCTATATAGTTTATATTTCCAAAGGCCACCTGATCTGGCATCATCTAATATGAGAGGGATGTGTAGTTGCCAGTATAATCCAGTCAACCAGATATCCTGCAAAATTCTCCTAAGAATAACTCAGGCACAAATGTATACTTCCCAATTCTATAAATCATTAGGAATAGCTATATGGCACAGTGGATAGACAGACTTGAATTCAAATCCCACCTCAAGATGCTTAACTACATGTGACCTTGGGCAAGTCACTTAAGCTCTGTATGCTGCAGTTTCTTCATCTGTCAAATGGAGAAAATAATAGTACCTCTTGGGGTTTTTTGTGGGGATAAAATGAGGTAATATTTGTAAAGTGCTTTGCTAACCTTAAAGTATTATAAATGCTAAGGGTCATTTTTGCTGTTGTTATTGTCATTAGGAACTTAAAGTATGGGGATAGTTCTAGGTAGTTATTTTTATACATGGCTTCCTAAAGAATTGGCTCCACAAGTTACTAGAAACACACCAGATGTTATTCCCATCTCTCAGCATTAATGGAAAATACAGAAAATAATTCGCAGTTCTTTTCCTATACTGTTTCCTTGCCTGTTTTCTGTTCATATCCTAGGTTCTATATCCACATGCTTATTTACCCCAAACTGTAGTAGTTACTCTATGTTGGGAAGGATTGAGGAGACCCATCCTTAAAAGGATGCTCTTGTGGGTTAAATTATTAGTGTTGAAATTAGCCAGAACCCAAACCAAAAATTTACAAACTAAGGAACTCCTTAACAATGGAAACCTAGAGGTTTCAGTTTTGGTAGGAGGTGAATTGGGTATAGAGTACCTTAAGCTTTTTGCTAGGGAATTTCAGGGTAGAAATAGGGGATGGTAGTATCCATCATTTGACAGGTCTGTTGTTGGGCTAGTAGCAGGAAAGGCTTTTCTTCATATTAGCTATCTTGTAGGGTTGCCCTAAGAAATCGGACTGGCTTTCCTGTTTCAGTAAAAAGAAAGGTCACATAGACAGGTTAAGTGTTGCATTACAAACAAGGGCGGGACAAAATAGATGAACTGCTGTCAAAATGGAGTTGTTTTAGCCCACAGTCTATTCAAACCTCAGCAATTGGATATCTGGGGCCTGCCTAGAATGGCTTAAAACAATAGTTACCTCATATCATATATCCTTCACTGTTACCATTTAGACAACTAACACTTCAGTTATAGGATATGCTACACACTGCCATATTTGGACCTAGGAGATCTGACCTTGCTAGATAAATGTGTTCCATATTAACCTATTAAAACTAAAAACAGTAGTGTCATTTCTGAAGTTCTCTAAAGACCCATGCAAACAAAATGAGCCAGAGCCTATCAAATAATTTGGTATTCATCTGCCACATTAATAATCATTCTAGAATATGCTTAATTTCCTTTCATGTTAAGATCATTGAGAACTGAATCTGGGTACTAAAACAAATTCCCAAATTTATTAACAAGAATAGACTTTGGGATATCAAACCAAGTGAACTACCTAGCTGCAACATATAAGTAGTTCCTGAACTAGAGGACAGTAGATAGTATTTCTCCAAAATGAACCATATAACAAATAGACCTCCAAGGGAAATTTTAAGCCTCTTTTTATTCTGCTTAAAACACCCTTAAAAATATCATTTTATAGGTCTTAGTTTATAAAAACATTTCTTCCTGTCACTCTGAAACTAGAAATTTTTTGATACATACTCTTTCAACTAGATTGAGAGGTATATCCTAACTCAAGACCTCATCTTTAAATTGGTTCCTGAGGTCATAAAAAGAACTAGTTCATTAAATCATGGAATTTGAGAATGGGAAAGGACTTCAACTATCATCTAATCCAACCCATGCATGAAAGGGATCTCCACAGTAATATACACAGCAAATGGTCCTTTAGCCTCTGCTCAAAAACCTCCAATGAGAATGAACCCTGATTCTGACCCATTTCATTTTTGGATAGCTCTCATTCTTAGGAAATCAACCAAAACCTCAAGCTTAAATCTTCCTTTTTACAACTCCCACCCACTGGCCTTTTTTCTACCCTTCGTCACCAAAAAAGAACAAATCTAATCTCTATTTGACAGTCTTCCACCCTTTTGAAGATGGTTATTGTTTCCCTCCTAAGTTTTCTTTTCTCCAGTCTAAATATTTCTATTTCCTTCAATCAGTCTTCATACAATATAGACTCAGGACCTTTCACCATCCTGATTACTCTCCTCTAGACACTCTCCAGTTCATCCAATTATACTTAAACTCAGAACTGAACACCATATCCTTGGTGTTGTCAGGTGAGGGCAGAGTACAGTGAAATTATTACCTTGCTGTTCCTGGAAGATAAGCATCTCTTAATGCAGCCTCAAATTAAATTTCTTTTTTTTTTTGGCTGCTATATTTACACAATTGATTTACTGAGTTTAAAGTCTTCTAAAACTCCTAGATATTTTTTTATAAAACTGAAGTCTAATCATTTTCTAAACCTTTTCCATATTCTCAAGAACTTAGGTGTAAGATATTTATCCCTATTAAAATTCTTCATCTTAGGTTGAGCCCAATGTTTTTGCCTATCAAAAGGATTTGACTCAGTTATCTGGGATTTTAGCAATCCCTTTGAGCTTCATATCCTCTGCAGGTTTGGGGGTAAAAACTGGGAGATGTTACTCATTTTCTTCCAGCATAATATAAAGGATGTTGAGGAATTCTTCCATACATGGCAGTACTGTTAGCTTTGTAATTATAGTTCCCCATATTTTGGCAAACAAATAATCACACAAGTCCTAGCTGTCTTGCCCCACCACTTCCAAGGTCACCCCTTCCTCTAAAGTTAAAGGGGTATGGGTGTATATCCAACAATTAGTTCAATTAAAGGTGTAGGTAGCATTTTGGTCTTGGTTCCCCCAACTATAGATACGCAAACAGGGCAGAAAGGGCTAAAAACAAATGCATAATAGGTTACAGGTGAGGTTAAGGTCCCACAGAGCAAGCCCAAATAAACAGGTGGTCAACGGAGACAGTGCCCAAATTGCAAATATTAAGTGTCTTTTCCAAAGGTCTGATTTACTTATAGAAGGTCAAACATCACAATTATACTAATAGAACAGATCTCACTTAAAATGAGACTAGAATAAATTGTCACATTTAAATCTATATGTACATATGATTGATAACATGGTTCGATGGGTATATGACTGGGGATGTTTACTTTGAATGATCACTCTATTGCAAATATTAATGACATGGAAATAGGTTTTGAACAATGATACATATAAAATCCAGTGGAAATGCTTGTTGCCTCTGGAAGAGGGGAGAGAGGAGAGGGGAAGAAAAGAACATGAATCATAGAAAAATATTTTGAAATAATAAATAAAAATTTTAAAATAAAAAAATCTATATGTACAAAAGGCATCAAATACAGAATCTCAGTTTCCCCAAAGGCCATTTACTACTAGCACTTCACATTATAAGGCCTGGTACTTTGAGATAGTCTACTGCCAAAGATATATTCTGAGCCCTCTCTTAGGGTCTGTGAGGAATTCATATTCCTCACATAGCAACTAAAATATATTCTTTTTATGGTCCTTTAAGAACAGTTTTTGGTATGCTATCCCTAAATAATTCCATGTTGCAAAAATATTACTATTTTTTTCCAGATCATAAATTCTTATTCATATCAAAATCATAAAACAACATTCTTCATACTTTTCTTTTCTCAGTGTGATCAAAACCCTCCTTCAAACTCTTTCCAAACTCCAAACCCTTTATCTTTAAACTTCCCAGTCACATTCAATGTAAATAGACTCCAACTTTCTTTAAAGTTTACATTCTCCTCTCCTTATGAATATTCATCCCTAGTATTCAAAGCAAGATATAGTCTGTAGCATTTGCTATGACAGGGACAAAGGGCCTGGAGTGGTCCATGTAGCACCTGGTTCTTTATGATGGTCCCCCTGTTGATAATCTGAGGGATGTCTCCCTCTACTGGAAGCCCAGTCCTGCTTAATTTCCTGTAAACTCTTTTTAAAGTGCCTTTTCCTTTTACACACCCAGCCCCACTTTGTTTTGTTTTTTGTTTTTGTTTTTGTTTTTCAATCTCCCTTACCAGTACTTAATCTTATCTGCCTTTTTTCTATACAAAAGTTATTCCTAAGGGTGCTGTGGTGGTCTTTGTTTCTAAGAAACCCAAATTATATGGATATGGTAATAAGGGGCAGTCCCAAAAGTCCCACCATTTGCCTAAGCTCTAGATCTTTAATTCTTTTTTAACATGAGCAAATGACAGCCAGGGATTCCCAAAGTGCACTCCACCACCCCCTGGTGGGTGCCACAGCGATCCAGGGAAGTGGTGATGGCCACAGGTGCATTTATCTTTCCTATTAATTGCTATTAAAATTTTTTAAAATTAATTTCTAAGGGGTGCTAAGTAATATTTTTTTCTGGAAAGGGGGCGGTAGGCCAAAAAAGTTTGGGTACCACTGGTATAACCAAAGGTCTCCTAAATATCTGGCGAAATTTATTTTCCACAGTTATCTTTGTTCTGAGTCTGTGCCGGAATTTAGCACTGGAGATTGGGGTATTCCCAGTGAACTGACAGTTTTCCATTGTCCCAGCCTTTAGCAGCTTGTCAGTAAGGAGTTAGTGGGAGTCTCACTCTGCCCCAATCTTATAATGATAACAATATCCATTACTTTTCTTTTCCTTGGCAATCTAGTGTTGGGTAAGACTAGCTGCTCACCACTGCCCCCTTTTCTTCATGTGCAGCTCCTCTTTTCATGCACAAGGGCAGGGCCTATTTCTCACTTTCCTGAGTTTGGGGAGTTTAATTCTCACACTACTTTACTAACCACTGAGAGAATCCACTCCAACCTTCAATTAGACAAAAGTCTGAGTACCAGCTATGGAGTCTAATGGTGGGCTCACTCAGTAATTAGTTATGTCAGTTATGATCACCAAATTGTTAAAGAGAAAATCCTGATTTAGGCCGTGCCCTGGTCAATAAGGCAAACCCAGGAAATAAGACAAAAGACATTCATTAGCCCACTAAGGCAGCAAGCATTTGGAGTGAGGCCAGCACAGATTTCAAACTACACTCTGCTTTTATAAATTGGAGTAAACAACTTCCATATAAAGGCAAAAGTATGTTGACTGGTAAACATTTAATAAGGAGATGGGATTTGTACCTCCTTAGCTCCTCCCCTGTCTAAGTGGGCATGCACAAGAGTATTTCTGGACCCTGATTGCCATCTCCTGCAGACTGGCTACACTTATGCCCAAAGTTTGAGCAAGGTTTTGAATATGTGATCACTCAGATTGACTTTGTACACTTTTTTTAGTTACTATCTATTCAAGTAAATTCCCTATCTCTTGTTAGTCTTCCGTTTTTTACCCAATATGTCTTTTTAAAAAATCCAAAGTACTTTGGTCCTTAGCATCTCTCACTTGCTTCAGCTTATTCTGAGCTTTAACATTCACAACACAATTTTTATAAGAATATACCCCATATAGTGACCCAAAAAAGTCTTAGTTTTAAACTTTAATAGCTTAAAATGGGACAAAAACGTGGGGGGCACTTTGTATTCATTCCATATAACCTATCCTTGCTTCCATCTTCTGTTTCTTTTTAAAATCTAATGTTTAAAAAAAATCTAATTTGATTGTTGAGTTCCGTATATAGCCATACCATTATTTATAGACAAATTACATTTTTCCTCCTTTCAAAGGTTTCCCATCCCTCCTCAACTGACTTCTTCTGAAGCATTTAATTCTATGAGAACTGAAATATGAAAACATATCATTCTTCTGAGTCTTTTGAAATCTACCTTCATAAAATCTATGGCACATGTCAAAGTTTGTCACAAACTCCATACTGTAGTATTCACTTAATGCCAGAGTTCCCATAATTTAATCCCAGCGATCAGTTTTTCTTCATTACCAAGAATAACATCCAAAATGAAAGTTCCCTTTGTTGTTTTTCTCTACCCTTTGAAGAATGAAATTATCATGGGGAGATTAAGGAAGACTTTGCTGATTTCTATAAAAGTAATGGTTGATAGAAAATTTCAGAGTTTTAGTATATACCTTGTAGAATTACATGTTATGGCATGGCAGAAAAATAACTCTTGAAAGCAATTAATTAAGCATTTAAAAATAAAATAAGGGTCACAAACAGTTTTAAACACTGAAAACCCATAAATGTTTTCAACAATCAGGGAAATGCATATGGAAATCAGAAACTTTTTGTAATTTTCTGAAATGAAGTAGCCTTGGCCATCCTAAATTTCTAATTTCTTAAGTGACTGTAATAGTACAAATAAGAACTGAGGTCAAGGAAATAATGTGATATACGTTTTCTTTAAATTTCAATTTCCTAGTTCTTGTCTAAAAATTTAATACACAGACATGAAAAATAAATGTTAGCTACATTTTGTACTATTTAGTCCTTCATTATATTCATCATCTCATTGGTTTTGGCTGTGAAAATCTCAGCAATCTCAATTTTCACATTTCTGTCCTTCTTTTGCAACTACTGAAGTCCATCTTCCCAAAAAGAACTTTAGAAAGAGGAGACAAATTGGTACCTTGAAATCATCTCATTCTGTTCTTAGAGACAACTAGTGGTACAGTGAATAGAATCCTGGGCCTGGAAGACCTGAGTTCAAATCCACCCTCAGACGCTTTCTAACTGAGTGATTTTGGGCAAGTCACTTAACTTCTTCTGTTCACCTTGTTTTCTTCAACTGTAAAATAGAGATAAAAATAGCACCTACTTCCCAGAATTGTGGTGAGGATCAAATGAGTTAATATTTATAAAAAGTACTTAGCACAGTGCTCAGTACATAGGTGCTATATAAATGCTTGTTCTCTCCTTTCTTTGTTCCACATTTATTTTTGTTTTTGGCAAATTTTCTTTTCCATTTTTCATTTTGGCATTTGATTAAATCAGCATTTATTGCATTGTATATTATAATGTTTTGATTGTTCTATATGCTAGCATCTGATCTCCCCTCAAAAGATTCAAGTTAAGAAGCTAATCATTTGCATTGCTTCATATTTTCCAGTTTGGGGCAAATAGTACAACTTCAATAATGTTGAATTGAACATATTTTTATATGAATGGTTCATGTGATTTTTGCCACTATAAATATAAGTTTTTAGTTATTGTAGCCAAAGCCTTTGTCTTACTTAAAGAAAAATTTATAATACTTTCTACCTACAGAATGAAGAAAAAAAGAAAACTTCCAGAAGAACTGACTCCACTGATGAGGGACTTAGACATAAAAAGGATGAGCCTGAAAAATGTGCATTACTTTGTAAACCTATGGTATCAGATCCAATTCATATATTCAAAAAAACTTCTGTTATACGACCTAGGAAAACCGAAGTAAGTATGTATGTTACAGCATGTTCTCCCTAAAAGAAACTAATAGTTTAAGAAAATAGAAAAGAAAATACAGCTTAAATTTAATCAAGGTGGGGACTTAGAAGAAATTCTGAATGAAAAAAAAAACTGTGTTTATTTTTTATCTTTAAATAATAATGATTTTTTTCATCATTAAAAAAATGGTAACAATTGTAAAATTTAGGTCACCAAACTTTATATTTTTAGTTTTGTGACATAACATGTCTAAGGATACCAAGATAAATCCTTACAAATTCTTACAGATTAACTGTCTTCTCATTGTCACTGGAGGCTACTGTGGTATAAGGTTTTTTCTTTTAATCTTAAAAAAAAAAGACTTGTTGAGAGAGAAGGGATTTTTGGTTTGATGTGAGAAGGAATTAATAAAATTGCTTCAGCAACAACTGACTTGAATGATAGCAGTTTAAGGAAAGGAACACCAAGTTAGTAGCTTCAACAAAATTTCAACATTAATAAATTTTCCTAATTCAATTAAATCGCAGTGATTAATGTTTAAAATTAATAGATATCATAGTAACTTCTTTATACCCAGTAGCAAAAGCACTTTGGTAATATTTGAAAAGAAAGCATTAAGTACCTTGAGCATCATAATCATACAACGATACATACATCTACAGGTTAAAATTACTTTGTTTTGAAATATAAGTATTCTGTAACGTGCTGATGCCTTCCAAATCAAATCAGGTTACTGCTTAATTTCTGTAAATCTTTTGACAAAAGCTCAGATGAAATCATTAAATACTATTAAATTATAAAAAATACATTTATAGGCATTAGAATAATCAGTGTATGTATTGTGAATAGTAATAACTGGGGAGGAATAGAATTCAGCTTCATTTTAAACAATTCTCAAAACAGTATTTCCATTAAGTCTTTGACATGTACGTATAGTAAGTAGTCTCTTTTATTATCGAGGGATCCTGAGTTGGTAGTAGAATTTTAAGAAAATACATCAGATATTATTTCCTTGACCACAATTCTTATTTGTGCCATTACATTTACTTAAGAAATAAGAAGCTTAGATTGGCTAAGACCACTTCATTTCAGAAAACTTGGGAAGTAACATATAGTATTATTAGCCTGATTCTTTTTGTGTGAGGGCAGTGATTTTAATATTTTGTTGAGCATAGTAGCCTTCTATTGTTCAGATTCTTTAACACATTTTTCTACAGTAAAACTTACTCTTCTGCACTCTAAATAGCTCAGAACACTACCATAGCAAATGCATTGGTGAACATTCATTTCGTGTCTGAGCTATTGTATTTGCAAAAGTCTCTAACAAAATCAATTAATTTTTCAAAATTTGGATGGCACATTTATAAAACCTTATGTTCTGTTAAATGCTTAAATAGTTGTTTTCAAAAGATATTTCTATGCCATGCTAAACTTTTACTTCCATAAGGTAGACTATTCAAGTAAAACCTTGAAGACTTTTTCCAGCGCCCACCACCTCCATGGAAATCAGAAGTTTGTACTTCCTAAAGACACACAGAGAAACAGACTATTCTCTTCATTTGGTGCAAGTAGATTTTACTCTGTCCTCACTGTCTGAAACCTGAACATGCAAACATATAAACTGGGAATGTTTGCTGCATGTTTTACCTACTGAACTCTTCAAAATAGTCTTTGGAGGGGGTAGAAAAATTGATAGCTTGAAAGTATAAACAAGTGCAGTTTGATTCCATTTTATTCTGTTAAAAAGTTTTTTTCTTTTGTTTTTTTTTAATATTTGGCAGGCAGTAATACTTTTCATACTTTGAAATCTCATCACTTCTTAGCACAGTTCATTAGGGCTTTGGGTTGCAAAATCCATTTTGAAGCCTCTTGAATAAAAATAAATGGAATACTGAAAATGTTAAAACAATATGGAATAGAAATTGGGATAGTTTATCTGCTTGATGAGGGAGGTAAAAACTATTAAGCAGTACAGTATGTATGAAGTAGATGATTTATACCTCTTTTTTCCTCAATTAGAACTAAGTATGTATTTGATAGTTTTTTTATCAAAAAAATTTATGAAAATATTAGGTCTAAGGAAGAATTAATGGTAATATTTCTGTTAAGCTATCAAGTTAAATACTGAAATATTTTGAAGTCCTAGTTACTGTTTAATAGTTTTAGAAAAGTGAATGAAAGTGTACAAACTGTATTTTTTTTTCTTTCTGATCATTTGACTCTATTGTATCTAACTGTGCATGCTTTGCTGTTTTGTTTTGTTTTTGTTTTTGTTTTTTGCCCCCTTTCTCACTTCCAGGAAGAGAGCCCCCTGAGTGTGTCTAGCCCAGAGGGTACTGGTACCTGGCTGCATTACACCAGTGGTGTGGGTACTGGGCGTCGAAGACGCAGATCAGGGGAACAAATCACCTCTTCCCCTGTCTCCCCTCAATCACTGGCATTCACATCCAGTATTTTTGGCTCATGGCAACAGGTTTCTAAACTTTACTTCATTAAACATTTTTATGCATTCAGAGCAACAAATAACTGTCTTTGAGGACATCTAATCCCTTGGTTTTCTATTGGAATACATTCTTCTGTTTGAAATTAATTTGAACATTGTTAAATGCTTGTGATTTCTAAGAACTTTTGAGGGAAAGAAAATAACTGCATTGTTTCACAGCATTTTCTGTGTGTCTAAATTTCTATGATTTGTTTAATTTTAAAATTCTAAATTTTTGGAGTTTTAGTTTGACTAATTAAATGAAACCCTTGTTTTGGCTTAGTTGTCCTTTAAGACTTTTAAAAATACTTAATTTGGTGATAGGTAAATTTAATTTTTTCCATAATTGAAAAAATTAGATGCTATTTAGATTTGGGGATTTAAGATTTTTTCTATATATCAGATTTTTAGTGGCCCATAGATAACTCTGCAGGAGATAAACTAGTTCTAGTCATTTTCTTCCTCAACTCCTTTATGGGGAGGTTTCTAACTTGAGGAACATTTTTTAAAAAACTTCCATTGAACTGTACAATATTTTGAACCTTTTCCCCCCCAAAATAAGGTAAAAATTGTATACCTCAATATTTTTGGTGCAAAATAAAGTTAATCCAGAAGTATCTTCTTGTTGTTGAAGTTCAAAATATTGTAGAGGCTTTCATTTTTGTTTTTTACAATGGAAGATGTGCTTATTATTTCTGACTTCTATGAGAAATTCAGCAATTTCCATTGGACCTTAAAAGAAGTTAATTCTAGAAAAAGGGATTATGGTATCCATTAAGGCTGTATCGATTTAAAGGTTACTCTGATAAAGTCCATGCATGGAGCAGTAACTGTTTGGTGACCTTAACTTACTGTCTTTCCCCTTTTTGTTATTGTTTCCCTCCCACCCCTTTTTCAGTACAGGAGCTGTTAAGAGTGGGCATTTGGTTTCCTTTTAAACATCCATCCCCCCCTCCACCCAAAACAAAATTATATGGATCTATAAATGATTTCTTTTCATCTGTATCAGTTCATACATGCCTGCTTCACACCACCTCATTGCAAGGATCTTATGTGAAATGGACTCCCTTCAGAAGGGGATCTTGCATGATCTTTTGTGTTTATGTATTTCTACTAATATTTATCATGCTTATTAACCCTTGTCTGTCTGGAACAGGCTGCTGTATCAAGTGTAATGGACATTTGATTTTATCATAGTTCTATTTTGCCTCATTTTTTTTGCTTTACTTATCCAGGTTGTTTCAGAAAATATTACTTTTCCAAGAAAAAGGGCTGTGGACCTGAAACAGAGTGCAGTAGGTATGTTGGTTAATGGACGTATTGTTCCTGTAACAAACCTAATAATAAACACTGTCTTGCACACATGTAAATTTTTTAAGTTGTGAAAGCTTGACCAAATGCTATGCTTACTTTAAATTTTGTACATTCAGGAATAATGAGTTGCCCAATATTTTGCTAATACAAGTTCACAAAACGTATTTCAATAAAGTAAAAAAGGACAAGAAGTTCATTTTCTTATAATCCTTATCTACCAACAATATGAACTAAATTGCCACAGCCTATAGCAAATTATTTAGACCAATGAAAGATATCATCCAATTGGATTTAAATTTTCTGTTCTGAAACTAAAATTGCCTCTTTAGAAATAAACTAACTGGATTTTTTCTTGTAACTTCCAAGAAAATTTGACAGTTGCAAAGTTCAAACCTTACATTTTGCTCATCTGTAAAACATTCCCTAATATTTTTCTACTTACTTGCTAAGCAACAGTGGAACAATCCTTATTCTGTGAGATAAAATGATAAACACTGAGTTTTAAAATTCATTTGGTTGATCAACTATATGAAGTGATATGGTGTTTGCTATAATTAGCATTTACCTACAAATGTTTAAGATAGGATTAAATTCATGTAAGTTCAAAGTATGTCCATACTGCGCTTTCGGTATAAAGGGTCTGAACTGTTGTATTATGCCTATGTATTTTTGGTAATTTTATGTTTCTGCTTTCTCTGGTCAAATAAATACATTTAATGATGACAGATTTTAATTTTCCCACAGTGTCTTGCTAGAAATTTATATAATCTTCCTTTTCTTAATTGATGTAACATGATAGCGCTGGTGGAAACTGATAGATGCACTGGTGAAGGATTTGCTTGGGTATAAAGTCTTGCCACAAACCAGACACAACTTACTCTGGCTAGGATTCATCACATATGCTAGTAATGTGTTTTATTAGATAATTTTTTTTTATTTTAGCAAAGGGCTTATTATTTATTTATCAGAATTCCAAATGATTTAATCAGTTTTCTTAACACAAATTTTTACCTCTATAATTAGTTCAGCTTTGATTTTGTAGTATAATGAAATTAAAATAAATGGAATTTTATCCAAGGATTTCGAGAAAACATTTAGTTGTGTTTCTCTCATACAATGAAGTAACTTTAACAGACTATATAACATGTACAGTAGGCCATACAATAATTTTACTAATAGAAGCTTTCTCGTAGCACAAATGAAGTTTTTGAGGATTGTTCAAGATACCTATGTAGAAAAAGAATGACAGATTTCCAGAGTATCCTAGACTGTTAATGTCTTTGACTATTTTTTTTATCTACGTTTTGAGTTTTATATAAAATTAAATATTTTATGGATTTTTTTTTTTTACTGACAAAGGTAGCTTTAAGTCCCCTTGTTAAATTTCTTCCTCTTGGATGTTGGTTAAAATGTAGTGATATTTAGTTACAATAAATTAAAATAAGTTTTCTCCTAAGCCATTACAAGCATATTGTGAACCTGAGCCATGTTAATTGCATGTTGCATGCACCCGAATGTGAATGGAAGAACACCGGTTGCTGTATATATTTTCTCTAACTCCCATCAGGGTCTCACTGTGCGAGCCTGTTTAGCACCTCGGTGCTCGGGGGTTCTTCAAGTGCACCTAACCTACAGGATTATGCTCGTACTCATCGTAAAAAGCTGACTTCTTCTGGCTGCATAGATGGTATGTGCACACACGCACGCACACACAGATGCAAATGTGCACCCACGCATACACCCATGAGCACACATTATTCCTCAGTGACAAGCCTTAAGCCCATGACCCTCTCTACCCAGTTGTATGAGTTTAAGCTCTCTTCACTATGCACAGCTTTGATATGTGTTTGGCAAAGTTTATTGTAGTCACTAATTTGAGGTTTATAGACAATACTTATATTCTGGGAGTTTGTTGACATGTAAGTTCTTATGCATTTCTTTTTGTGAGAGGAGAATGAATAAATGAGTATAAAGAAAATTTTTTTCTGCGATAACTGAAGTTTCTATCAATTTTTCTCTTAAATTCTTATTAATTATTGAACTAAACCATATTGAAAAGAATTTGTATAAGAAATGGAAAGAAATGTCAAGCTTTTAATAATCTTTTTAAATTAAGAGCATAGGATAAAAATTCTAGGATTCTTCAACTTATATCATGTACTTAATATATATTATATTTTAGTTTTTAGAGGGTCTTTGATGTGTATAGAGGCTTGTTTTTTTAATAATATCAGGAGTCAGAAATTTAAAGGGGAATCTAGTTTTTAATCTTCAGGTCTAGTGAGCTACATTACAAACTTTCCTCATACACTCCACATAAACTTACTTTAGCCAGTACAGTTTTGTGTATACCAAAATCACCTGCTCATCTTGCTTCTCCTTTCATACACTTCATTAAATGCCTTGCAGTTTTTAGCAAACCAGTTTAATTCTTTTAACCAGTATTTTGGCCTACAGTCCTCTCTCATGGTCCCTTCTGCATGTCACCTAATTCTAACCTTCTCATCTTTTGTCCCTCTTTTTTTTAAATGTCCCTCTTTTGGTAGCTGTTGTGAATTTCAGGTACCTGTTTTTCTCTTTCTCAGACGCCACACGTGGTTCTGCTGTTAAAAGGTTTTCTATCTCATTTGCTCGACACCCAACCAATGGTACGTTTTTTTTTTTATTTTAAAAGATATTCCCTTGCTTCATCCATTTTTTATTTTATTTCCAAATGTGGGGTATACAGTATTATTCATCTTTACTTCTTTAACTCCAGCTAGCACACAGTTCTGATTTGTTATGTATCTAAAATAACAATACTGTGTAGCTCTGTTCCTCACTTTTAATTTATACAAAGATAATATCATTTGTGAAATTTTAAAATAAAATTAACTATAATTTCCCATGTTGAACATCAATTTGATACTAAATCCATACTGGAAAATCCTTTTCTTTTTCCAGTTTACAAAGCGATGCAACCATATCCTTTTTATAATATTAAAATTAATTATACTTAATTATTCTTAATTCTTAGTGTTTTTAATATCCTTTAAAGGGCCTGTTCCCGCCCTTGATTCCCTTTTTCTAATCACATAGATATTTCTATTGAGATGTTTTAGCATAGATTATAGATGTACAAAATTCACCATTTTCTGTCTGTAGTGAAGCTCAGGGAACCAGGGAGTTCAGACTTCATTGTATGGTGTTATACTTCCTTGGGATTGGGCTTTCACAGTCACATCCCTCTATCACCCAAAATTCCCTCAGTGTTTTGAAGAGTAATGTGATATGTGCTAGGCTGCTTGTAAACTACAACATTCTTTTGTACACCACTATGTTTTAATCATTTGAAACTTGGGGGATCTCTTGACAAAAATAAAACAGTTTAAAATAAACTGAAAAGCCTTAAATGCAATTTTATGACTGAGGCAAAATTTGTAAACCATATTCTTAGTCGTACTCATGACTTAAGTCACCATAGCATCAAATAACTTTTCCATAACTCTGATTTTTAACTTTATGTATAGCAGTGATAAATTTACTAATGAATTTTAAATTATTTAGGATAAAAGAATTTCAAATAAAATAGAGATTCACACCTCTGCCTAAAAATAGAGGTTTTTTGATCCAGAATAATCTTTCTTTTTTACACAGAAAGTCAAGGTTCATAGAAACCCAAATGGGTGGATTTGAATTCATTTGATTTTTTTTCCCCTTATTGTCCTCAAATTCCCTTGTAAACAATGCAGTGCCATTCTTTGAAGGCCTTATGATGGTGAAGTAAGAAAAAATTAAAATCAACTTTTCACATTTTTTTTTCTATCATAGCTTTTTAAGCACATGCCACTTTTTGGAGAAATAGTGCCTTATATATATAGCTTCAGTTCTTGAAGAAGAGTGTGGTAGATGATCTTTCTAAAAACAAGCAGAAAAACCAAGACACAGAGTTCTGACCCTTCAAACGGTTAAAATAGTTTGTTTTTGATAGAGAAATGCATGTGTACAAGAAAGCCTGTGTAGACAGACTTAATGTGGTGCCTTTGAAGCAAGTGGAGGCCAAAAATAATTCCAATAATCCCACATTAGATTTTTTAAAAACCTCTTACCCTGAATGGATTCCCCACCTTTCACAACCTAGTACCTGTTAATATGCATTCTTTTAAACTTTTATAAATTTAGCCTTTGGGTGTTCAAAATTTCCTGCCCTCTCAAGCTTTCTTCTGTTGTGTATCTGTCCTATGGATTTTATTTTACTTTTCCTTTCACTTTTATTTCCTTTAACTTTCATGTTTCCTCCTTTAACTCATTTCATGGACTTATCCTTCCCTTCATTTAGTTCGAGGAACATGATGAAACAAGTGTCTTCTGACAGTGCTTTACCTTATTTTCTGGGTCTCAATGCAGAATACCCACACCTCTATAGGTGGTGGTCCATTTTCTCTGTGGAATTACTAGGCTTCAGGGGTATGTTCATAGTTTCTAAACATGACAGCAGAGTGGCTTTTTAAAATAGCGTTAACCCTTTCATTGTCCTTTAAAAAAATTAATGAAAAGAAAACTGGATAAAGAGCAACCTGAATCTATTAGCATTTACTTGTTACAAAACCTAATAGGTAAATGCAATAAAAAACAAATTTCTTACATTGTGATTAACATTTGGGGAAAGAGTCTAGATAAATTTTTTTAATACAAAGAAAGGGTTTTGCTTGCTTGCATGAATATTTGTATTTTTAAAGTAGTAATATTTGTACCAAGCCAATATACTTAAATACTTAGAGTGAGAGCTTTTACTTACTGTTGTAGTACAGATGGTATGTGATGTTTTGATGTGCTCTCCTGTTTTGCACATGAAGATCAAGCTGCTATGAATTGTTTTCTGCCTATGTACTTAAGTACATATTAGTTCTAAAAAAGAGCTACTTGGGTCATAGAAATAGGGCTTATTTTAACCATAGAATTTCTAAATTAGATTCAGCTGAATAGGATATTTCTTTGGTCAAAATGTAATAGATTTATATTAGCTAAAAATTTTACTAAAGCAAAAAACAACTGTTAGAATAATGTATCTAGCACCAAATAGTGTTTGTGTTAACCTAGCAATTGCTTTTTAATTAGAAACAATGTACTTTATTCTAGCATTATTTTTTAAGTGTTGAAAACTTTTGTCTTTAAGGAGAAAGGCGTTTTTAAATAAAATTTAGCTGATGTAGAGAAAGATTTGTGGCATAACACTGTATGAAGGCAATTTTAAAAGCCATTTAATTTAGTTGGGTAAGCTTTAAAAACAAATTTAAAAACAATTTTAGAAATATGATATAGTAATAAATGTGCCTGGTGTTTTTAAAGTCCTTTTTAAAAATGGATAATATTAATAATATATGTCATGTTATCTGCATGGTAGTTTGACCAACTGTTTGTATTTATGTGTAAATGTTACTAAATGAAGATGTAATTGTATTTTATGTTGTTTGAGTACATCTGATGATGATTTATAGTGATAGAAATTATTTCATTAATTCAATAAGGTAGGTGAAAGTTGTGTACTTCAATTTGAATATGCTCTAAGTGAATTAATATTGACAAAAATTGGTGGGGAATCTTATAATTAAGAGAGTATTTTTGACCATAGCATAACCTGGGTAAATTGTTTTTCATAAGTTTTAACTCATAATTGTCCCTAACCCAGAAGAAACTGGTACTGTTATCAGGATCACAAAATATGCTCAATTCAAGAGAAAGAGAGAGAGTATGTATATTTTCCCCCTACATTTTACAAATTTATCAAATCATGTAAAGGACCCAATAAATGCTGTATTATGAAAATACATAATAAAATAGAATCTTTAACACATTTTATTCTAACTTCATACTGCATAGCATCTGATGTCACACCTTCAGAAATCTCATGTTTGCATGCCTGTGTTTACATTTAAAAGATAAATCTTTTCTTTGCAACAGTCTTTCCCCTTTTTACTCATGATTTCTCTTGCATCTATCAATATTTTTTGTTTTTCTATTTCAGGCTTTGAATTATATTCCATGGTGCCATCTATTTGTCCTCTAGAAACTCTTCACAACGCCTTATCTTTAAAGCAGGTGGATGACTTTCTTGCTTCCATTGCACTTCCATCGAATGAAAGAAGAATGACAGCTGATGAATGTATGAAAACTTGTTATTATGAACACTAATTGAAATTGGGTTACAAATAGGTTACCAAAATCTAAAAAATAATTTCACAGTGTAGAATAAGGCACTGTTTTAAAATTTTTTATTTTTATAGCCCCTCTTAAGGATATATTTACCTTATCAACAACTAAAAAAATATTCTAGAACAATTTTCTTTCTACTGAACCATACCATCTGGGGAAAACCAGAAAGGTGGATAAAGGTGCATTAGAGTACCTCACCCCTGGGCTTGGATAATATAAGAAAAGGTATTAGATGAAACCATATATTTCTCTAAATAAATAAATAAAAGGAGTATTAAGTGGCCCTTCTTATCAGTAGCATGGAAATCTATTTGTATTTGATCTTCCAGCTGGAAACACTGCTTGGTTGAAAAGGTATCAGGCTAAATGAATATAGCCTTAAACAAATTAATCAACTTCATCTGTTCTGCAAGCCTATTTCCTATCTGTAAAATAATGTTAATTTCCCATACTACCGTATGAAATGAGATAAAACGCTTATTCAATGGAAAGGCAATCTCATGTACAAATAGATTTTTTATTTTACAGTAGTACTGGAGGGTAGTTCTCAGTAGTAATAGAGAATGTATTGGTATGTATAACCTAAAATGATCTTGAAATCTTTGGATTTGGAAAGTACATCAGTACTTTAATTTGAATTATCAGTGTTCTGGAAATTTATAGAATAAAGCTAGAATCTTGGGACTTCAAAGGTCATCTAGTCTACAAGTTCCTCATCAAGTAGTTACCATGCCTCCACTTGATGACTTCTAACTCCTAAAGCAGCAGTCCTTTATTAAAATACAGATTCAACCCGAGAACATTTTGGAAACTGATTTTGTCAGCCAGTGTATTAGACATCTAATTTGTATTGGCCACAAATTTGATGCCATTAATGTCCTCCAAATCATTAATAAAAATATTGAATTATGATGTGACAAGCCATTAGAAAGTCCTTTCAGATTGATATCCATCCATTAATCACTTCTTTTTGATTTCAGTCTTTTAAACAGTTCCTAATCCTCTTGACAGTTGTATTTCACATCTTTCCATCTTGTCCACAAAGGCAGCATGGAAGATTGATTAATACTGTAATCTAGGTGTTCCATGATTATGTCATTCCCCTGTAGGCCTGTCCAAAAAAAAATAAATGAAAATGAGCTTAGTCTAACATGAATGGTCTTTATGAATGAATATTGGATTGTGTTAAGATAGTTTCTAGACTCAGTATATTCTTTTTTAGTCAGATAATCTAGGTAAAAGGGCCAAGGTAACAGTGTTGGACCTTGTTTGTTGATTAGCACAATAAATAACAGAGTCAGATAGAAAAATTAATTTAATTCCATTATTTTTCATTCTCTTATGACTTTCCAATAGCTAAAGATGGACAATAGAACTTTCAGCATCATGGACAGTATCATTAATATTCCTAAGGTCATATATCACTTCGAGGACTATAAGAGACAATATTGGCATTAAAACCCCATATGATAACATCCCTTGGATGATGTACAAAGAGATTGTAGTTAAAGTGAGACAGAAAAGCCACTTCAAGACAAAAACAGCCCCATTTCTTATTGTGTGGTAGCCCTGCAAACTACTTGAAAATTAGACTGCAAGGCAAGCTGACTGGCTTTGATCTTTTGGTACCACCTAATGTTCAGTTTGCTGGAACTGCAGGGGAAAAATGGCTGTTTGGGAAGACTTAATGAATGGATGGCAGTTAAACCCTAAAGGTAGATTTGTAGGTTCTTTGATTCCTTGTTAACTTGCCCAAAACTGTTAAGATAGTTTCCAGACACAGTATCTTCTTCTTGTCGTTAGTCAGATAATCTAGGTAAAAGGGCCAAAGTAACAGTGTTGGGCCTTGTTTGTTGACTAGCGCAATGGATAACAGATAAAAAAAATTAATCTTACTTTAGTAAAAGTTATAAGGATTTAAGAAGGTCATAGATAAACAGGAAACCCTAAAAAACTAAGGGATACTAAGCTTTTTACCCACTCCCAACTAGACCTCATGGTCTTTTTTCTCCTGGAAACCAGGCTACTCTGTTTCTCCTTATTACTAAATAAAACCCAAAATTTCTATCTAGATAACCTATTTCCAGTAACTTATAAATAGCATATTTATCTTAAATCTCTGGCTCCAAATTTTTCAAAAGACCAGCCAGAGCAAGTTGGTTGAGGCCTAACTGAAGCTCTGCCTTGACTGGGTTTCCCACAGAGCCCAGAGAAAAACAATTTCTTCTGGTTTCTTCTCTGTCAATAACTTCACTTCAACCACAGCCAAACAATCAGCGAACCCTAAGTCCTGATAATCCCAAAATGTCACAGGGAAAAACCCAGGGAGCTCAGAGAGGATGCTGCTTCTTGGGCCAGCTAAGATCCAAGAGAAAGTGAGTCAGTCAGAAAACTGCTCAGAATTCCAGAGCTCCCAGTGGCAGTTAAATTTTCAACCCCCACATCAACATTCCACAGAATTCTGAGGCCCGGGCTCCAAACTGGTCTTAAGGTAGCTTGGCAAGGTTCTCTTCTTCCACTTAACCTATCAGATTCTATTGCTGATCAATAATATTCCTAGTAATTGTGGTGATTAATCCTGCGCTAAATGCTTATATACTCTCTCTTTAATCATCTTTATTCATCTGAGAATTAGTGACAGGTTCATGCATTAGTACTACATGGGCTCCATTACTACCACTACTGAAAAAATAATTCAACATCCGTGTGATATTGATGATAGAACTGTAGCATCTAATGATATATTATTTTTTCTGGGTTGCTCAGTAGTTATTGTGCAATTTTAATTGAAAGGCAATAATTTCTGATAACAATTTAACTAAACCTGCTAGCTGTACCCTTTTAGTAAGGAAAGACTATAATCTTTGCTATCTTACAAGTTGCTTTAATGATAAAATGAGTATCTACATTAAAATAAAGGTAAAGTCTCATTTAATTTTCATATTGAAATCATTTAGCATTAATATTTATACATGGTGTAGTAGAAAGTATGTTGGATTTGGGGTCAAAGTACCTGATTTATATCCTGGCTCTGCCTTTCATCACCTCTGTGACTTGAGCAAGACACTATTTTGTGTCCAAAATAATTCTTTTCATGAAGGGAGATAGAATAAATGACCTGTAAGGTCCCTTTCGATTACACATCTTTAATTCTATGAAATAATCATTTTGGAGGAAGAAAAAAGGTCAAAAGAAATCAACTTGACTTGGTGTAACTTAGTTTATAAATCTGATTTGTGAGCACATCTCTCTTTAAAGTGAACGGAAATAAAATGTGAACGATAGTTGAAATATCTTTTTCGTGTTCTTTTAGGTAGCCAAAATGTTTATGGAATAGCTAGTTGGTTAAGCTAAATTAAATTGTCTTGTTAGTTTCAAGTTAGTTGTTACATTAAGTATTAATCAAGAAAGCTATGCTAAAATATAACCTCAGAATGTTGATAATAAGACAAAAAAGAACTGTGTGAATCTTTCTTGAGAAATAAAATAGAAAGCAAGTCAGTTACCTTTCAGTGAACCAATACCTTTTTTTCCCACCTAAGAAGACTTAATAAAATCTGGACAGAATGTACAGGTGAGCCACATTTGTGAGATATAGATGAAGTGTTGCATGAACAACTCAAGAGGAGATAACCAGAATTAGGGAATGTGAAGAAATGTGGTTCACTATTGTTTTACAGAAATTTTTGTTCTTTAAATATTTAACACTGAATTAGCTCTAATAAGCTTTGCTACCAGTGAAACCTGTATTCATCAGGTATAAATCAGCAACTTACACAATGAATGTCATGTTCATGGCACAAGTTGATTTTTATTGATGTGCTGACTGATTACCTCCAATATGCCCTGGGCAAAATTATAGTAGATTAAGTTTACCTTTGGTACTCTCTCCCTCTATTACATAATTCTCATAACTCTCATTTCCTAGCTATTTGGCTCTTTTTCCAGTAGTGCTTGCATGTTTCAGAAAGACCCTTTCTTCTCCCTGTTCTACCCCTATATCATAGCTCCTTATTTCACCAATGAGGCTGACCTCAGCTAAACATTGAGATAAGAAAGAACCTGACTGATTAAATGTTTATTTCATTAAAATCATTCATATCAAGGTATGAATGCCAATAAATTTAATTCTCAGCATATTTATGGTTTAAAAGAGGAACTTAATCATTGAATTAATCTGGGGAGGGAGTAGTGTTTTAAAAAACAATATCAAGAGCTTGAAGCTCTTCTGAAGGTTTGTAGAGTTCAAATCTTGACACTTAGGTTTTGCTATAAAGCATCTCAATTTCCAACAAGAGAAGGGGGAAAAAACCAAGAAAGTTTATCCATTATTACTGGGGAAACCATGAATATGGAAGTGCTTATTATCTGTAACATAAACAGAACTTAACTGATTAAAAGAATGAGGAATTATTTTTTTTATTTAAAGTTTCCATTATGACATGTTTATTTGTTTAATCGAGTTTGGAATCAGTTTTGTTGTTAGAATTTATGTACAAGTAAGATCACTGAATGTGGCAAGTGAAATTTCCCAAAATGCAAAGGTAAAATTTTTAAAGTAAATTTTAATTTCTTTTAATTTTTTAAATATTTTAAATATTTAAAATTTTTTTCAAATAATTTAAAATTTAAGTATTTTAAATTAAAATAAAATTTTAAATAACTTGTTTGTTTAAGATTCTTCAAGTTGCACTTCACTTACACCTCCAAGAAGAAAGGTATCTTTAAATACCTACACACCTACAAAGATCCTCCCAACACCATCTTGCAGCTTAACAAGTACTAAAGGAAGCAAAGAAGGTAGGTATATATCTTTATTAATAAATGAGAAATATAAAATATCTTGATTTTTTTATGTATATTCTATTTTTAAATCAGTGTCATAAAATGAAAAGCTTATTGATGTCTTGATCTCATAGCTTGTCAATTTATGATAGTCAACCTAGATCAAAAAGTCATCATAATTAGCTGCTATTTACCTTGACCCTTTTTTTTCCTCTTCCCAAACTTTTCCAAGGAAATTCATGTTTAAAAAAAAATGGAACTTTTTCCTACTTTAAAAGTAACTTCTAAACCAACCTGGAATCCTACCTAAATCATTATCTGGAAATATTTCAATTTCATATTGCTTATACTATTATACTTTCTAAAATTAGAGACATTGCCATCATGACCTAATATACAAATATCAGTAAAATTTTATTAGTACTCATTTTCCTTGACTTTTTTCCCATTTGACATTGTAAACCATCCATTTTTCTGGGAACTTTGACCTTTTATTTCTGTGCCATTGTACTTCCCCCCCCCCTTCTGCTTTGATCATTTGTTCTTGTCTTCCGACAGTTCTTCCATCTTTTATCCCCTAAATGTGAACATTCCTTGAGGTTCTATTCTTGACCTTCCATTCATCTATAAATTTCCTTTGTTAAAGTAAGTAGATAACCTTTCATATCATAACTATTTTGTCTCTAATCCTAACATCTCTCTTGAATGCAATCTATTATTTGTATCTCCTTGACTTTGATATCTTACTGTCTCTCCAAATTCAGCAATCTCTAAAACCAAAGATCACTTTCCACACTTCAAACCAAGGCCACTTGACAGCTTGCTTTTCCTTGGTTCAAAACCTAGAAGCCATGTTTGACTCAGCTCTCACTTTGACATCCCCTTCTACTTCCCCACCTCTGTCCAGTTACTGATTACCAAGGTTCAAGATTATCTCTTGAACTAGCCCTTCACTTTCCATTCCTATCAACACCATTGTAAGAATAAAGAGAGCCAACCACCAATTCAGATTTAATCCTCCATTATCAACTTCTTGGACTGTTCTGTGATGATTCCCATCTCTTGATCATTTTATAAACAATACCCAGATTAAACTTCCTAAAGAACCCCTCAGATCATGCTTTTTCTCCAAGAAAAAAACTCTTATGGCTTTTCATTTCCTACCTAATAAAGTCCAAACATTTCTTCATTATTCTTCCACGTGAATTCTCTACACTGTTCAAATCAGCTTCAAATACTATACGTATCCCATTCTGTTCTTCTATGATGCCTGAACCTGGCTGCACTTAGAAAATTCTAACTCTCCTTCAAAGTCTGAATCAAATGCCACCTCCCAATAAGATTTACCTTTTTGTATTTTTCAAAAGAGTAGATTCTTTTTTCATTTGCAGATTATAAATCTTTTAAGGACAAGAGTTTTTTTTTTTTTAATATGTGTTTTCCTATAGGATTTTATGATATTAAGTGTCTTGTTTTATTTTTCCCTTCACCTAGTCCGTGATCATAGAATCTCAGAGTTTGGAAGGACTTTATTTTCCTTCCAGTCCAACTCATACCTAAAGGTATACTATATCTGACAAGTGATCAGTCATTCAGCCCTTTCTGCCTTCCAAAGAAGCCCATTTCTCTTTGGACTTCTTAATTATTAGGAAATTTTTTACTTTCATGTCTAAATTTGCCTTTCCACAACTTCCACCTTTGCAGACAGGAACAAGCAGAATAAGTATAACACCTCTTCTTTTTTTTTTTTTTTTTGCTGTAACATGTTTTATTTTTTTTAAATAATTTTTTATTTTTAGAAAAATTTTCCATGGTTACATAAGTCATGTTTTTACTTTCCCCTTTACCCCCTCAACCCCCCATCTCCCTCCGCTGTAGCCAATTCGCATTTCCACTGGTTTTATTATGTGTGGTCAGTCAAGACTTATTTACACATTATTGATAGTTACATGGGTGTGGTCTCTTCAGGTCTACATCCCCAATCATGTCCTCATCAACCCAAGTGTCGAAGCAGTTGTTTTTCTTCTGTGTTTCTACTCCTGTAGTTCTTCCTCTGGATATGGGTAGTGTTCCTTTCCATAAATCCCTCAGAATTGTCTTGGGTCATTGCATTGCTGCTAGTACAGAAGTCCATTACATTCGATTTTACCACAGTATATCACTCTCTGTGTACAATGTTCTTCTGGCTCTGCTCCTTCACGTTTTTTTTCATTATTTCCCTTGATATTCTTGATCTTTCGTTCTTCCAAATAAACTTTGTTATAGTTTTTTCTAATGTAGTAAAAAAGGTTTTTGGTAGTTTGATAGGTATGGCACTAAATAAGTAAATTAATTTGGGTAGAATGGTCATTTTTATTATGTTAGCTCATCCTACCCATGAGCACTCAATGTTTTTCCAATTGTTTAGATCTAGTTTTAATTGTTTGGAAAGTGTTTTGTAGTTATGTTCCTATAATTCCTGTATTTGTTTTGGTAGATAGATTCCTAAGTATTTTATATTGTCTAGGGTGATTTTAAATGGTGTTTCTCTTTCTACCTCTTGCTGCTGTGATGTGTTGGAAATATATAGAAATGCTGATGATTTATGTGCATTTATTTTGTATCCTACAACTTAGCTAAAGTTGTTGATTAGTTCTACTAGCTTTTTAGTTGATTCTCTAGGATTTTTTAAGTAGACCATCATATTATCTGCAAAGAGTGATAGCTTAGTCTCCTCCTTGCCTATTTTAATACCTTCAATTTCTTTTTCTTCTCTAATTGCTACTGCTAGTGTTTCTAGTACAATGTTAAATAAAAGAGGTGATAATGGGCATCCTTGTTTCACACCTGATCTTATTGGAAAGGTTTCTAATTTATCCCCATTGCATATCATGCTTGTTGATGGTTTAAGATATATACTGTTTATTATTTTTAGGAAAGAACCTTCTGTTACTATACTTTCTAGTGTTTTCAGTAGGAATGGGTGTTGTATTTTGTCAAAGGCTTTTTCAGCATCTATTGAGATAATCATGTGGTTTTTGTTGGTTTGCTTGTTGATATGGTCAGTTATGTGGATAGTTTTCCTAATGTTGAACCATCCTTGCATTCCTGGTATAAATCCCACCTGATCATGATGAATAACCCTCTTGATCACTCGCTGGAGTCTTTTTGCTAGTATTCTATTTAAGATTTTTGCATCTATATTCATTAAGGAGATTGGTCTATAATTTTCTTTCTCTGTTTTTGATCTGCCTGGCTTTGGAATCAGTACCATATTTGTGTCATAAAAGGAGTTTGGTAAGACTCCTTCTTTGCTTATTATATCAAATAATTTGTATAGTATTGGGATTAATTATTCTTTCAATGTTTGATAGAATTCACTTGTGAATCCATCAGGCCCTGGTGATTTTTTCTTAGGGAGTTCTTTAATGTCCTGTTCAATTTCTTCTTCTGGTATTAGATTATTTAAGTATTCTATTTCTTCTACTGTTAATCTAGGCAATTTATATTTTTGCAAATATTCATCCATATCACCTAGATTACTAAATTTATTGCTATATAATTGGGCAAAATAGTTTTTAATGATTGCCTTAACTTCCTCTTCATTAGAGATGAGGTCTCCTTTTTCATCTTTGGTTCTATTAATTTGGTTTTCTTCTTTCCTTTTTTTAATTAGATTAACCAGTACTTTGTCTATTTTATCTGTTTTTTCAAAATACTAGATTATAAGCTTATTATTAATTTATTAATTATTATTATTTATTAATCTTATTTATTAATTCAATAGTTCTTTTACTTTTGATTTTATTAATTTCTCCTTTGATTTTTAGTATTTCTGATTTAGTTTTCATCTGAGGATTTTTAATTTGTTCATTTTCTAGTTTTTTAAGTTGCATGCTCAATTCATTAACCTCTACCCTCCCTAATTTGTTAACATATGCACTCAGTGATATCAATTTTCCCCTTAGAACTGCTCTGGCTGCATCCCATAAGTTGGAGTAAGATGTCTCATCATTGTCATTGTCTTCAATGAAATTATTAATTGTTTCTTTGATTTGTTCTTTCACTAAATTATTTTGGAGAATCATATTATTTAATTTCCAATTAGTTTTTGGTTTGCCTCTCCATGTATTCTTACTAATGACTATTTTTATTGCATTATGATCTGAGAAGGTTACATTTATTATTTCTGCTTTTTTGCATTTGTTTGCCATGTTTCTGTGCCCTGTTACATGGTCTATCTTTGTGAATGTTCCATGTGCTGCTGAAAAGAAGGTGTATTCCTTTTTGTCTCTATTTTTCTCCAAATATCTATTAACTCGAATTTTTCTAGGGTTTCATTCACCTCTCATCTCTTTCTTATTTATTTTTTGGTTTGACTTATCTAGATCTGATAGGGGAAGGTTCAGGTCCCCCACTAGTATGGTTTTGCTGTATATTTCATCCTTGAGCTCCACTAGCTTCTCCTTTAGAAATTTGGAAGTTATTCCATTTGGTGCATACATATTGAATACTGATATTTCTTTAGTGTTTATACTGCCTTTTATTAGGATGTAGTAACCTTCCCTATCTCTTTTTTTTTTAATTTATTTTTTTACATTTATTAATATTCATTTTTAACATGGTTACATGATTCATGCTCCTCCTTTCCCCTTCAACCCCCCCCCCCCGCGCCCCCCCTACCCATGCGCATTTCCACTAGTTTTGTCATGTGTCCTTGATCAAGACCAATTTCCAAATTGTTGGTAGTTGCATTGGTGTGGTAGTTTCGAGTCCACATC
>NC_058130.1:302952979-302953674 GCF_016433145.1 Gracilinanus agilis | reverse complement strand
CTATTTTCTTATTCACTCAAGTTTCTCTTGGTATCCCCTGCTATTTACCCCCTCTTTCCCATCCCCCACGCCATCTTAGATTATTTAGTGTTCCACCCTCACCCTGTAAATTATTCTTCTGATTACTACAATAGTGAATATTATAATAGTGAATAGAGTTCACTACAGAGAATTAAACATAACATTTCTCTACATAGGAATACAGATAATTAGATCTCACTGAGGCCCTTAAAAAGGCAAATTTAAAAATTATAAGTTTTCTTTCTTTTCCCTCTGTAACTTATTTACCTTTTCATGTTTCTCTCGATTTTTGTGGTTGGATATCAAACTTTCCATTCAGCCCTGGTCTTTTCTGTGCAAATACCTGGAATTCTTCAATTTTGTTGAATGCCCATACTTTCCCCTGGAAATATATAGTCAGTTTTGATGGGTAGTTGATCCGTGGTTGCAAGCCCAGCTCTCTTGCCTTTCTGAATATTGTATTCCAAGCCTTACGGTCTTTTAGTGTGGAGGCTGCCAGATCCTGTGTGATCCTGATTGGTGCTCCTTGATATTTGAATTGTCTCTTTCTGGCTTCTTGTAAGATTTTTTCTTTTGCTTGAAAGCTTTTGAATTTGGCAATAATATTTCTAACCGATTTCTTCTCTGGGTCGAATATGGTGGGTGTTCTATGAATCCTTTCGATGTCTATATTG
>NC_058130.1:302923555-302952883 GCF_016433145.1 Gracilinanus agilis | reverse complement strand
CTTTGTTTTATTTGTTCTTGTTGTCTTGAGAGATCATTAGCTTCTAATTGCTCAATTCTAGCCTTTAGGGACTGGTTTTCCTTTTCAATCTGGTCATTTCTGGTATTCAATTTGCTTATCAGTTCATTTGATTTCTGAGCCTCACTTTCCAATTGCAAGATTCTACCTTTTAAACTGTTATTTTCTTGCCAGATCTCTTCCATTTTCCTCAGAATCTCAGTTTTGAACTCTTCCATAGCTTGTGAGGAGTTTTCCTTATTTGAGGAGGGTCCGGATGCTTGTTTGTTCTCCTCCTCTGTTTGCTTGGTTGTCTGGATTTTCTCTGTGTAAAAGCTGTCGAGTGTTAAAGACTTCTTCTTTTTGTTATTATTCTTTCTCTTCTGAACTTCCTGATGCTGAGTAGCCATCATTAGCCCAGCAGCTTCTCAGCTTTATCCTCGCGCTCAGTGTCTGTTCGCAATCTATTGGCTCCTGAGGTCTGAGTTCTGGTTTTTTCCAAGGTCAAGCCCCCTGGTGGGCCCTCTTCCTTGATCCTCTGCTGGAGGTTTCTTTACAAGTCTCAGGGCGCTGCTTCCACAGCCGTATACCTGTCTGCACTGGTTCCCCACTTAGGCTTTAGTTCCTGGCTGTGTCTGCCTCCACCCACGCCTCTGCTCAGCCGGCACTCTGTGCCCAGTGTCCTGCTCTGGCGCGCACGCTCAGATTTCGCGTGCTCTTTTTGACTTAATGGGGTCCTAAGTCTAGCTGCTCTCAGGAACAGGTCCCGGAGCTGCTGATGACTCGATGGGTGCCCCAAACTTGCCCTATTTCTTTTTAGCTGGGTTCGGAGCTATAGATGAGAGTGGAGGGGTTGGGGGTGGGGCGGTTGCTCTGCCCGCGATTGAGTGAGAGCCCTTTATAGCCTGGAAATGTCTCGATTCCACGTACCTTCCACGCTGTGCCCTGTTGTGAGGTTCCTCCGTTCGTCTGGACTTGTTTTTATGTCCCCTTGAGGAGTTTTGTATGTTTCGGTCAGGAGAGGTTAAGAGCTGGTTCTTACTCTGCCGCCATCTTAACCCGGGACCTCCCTATCTCTTTTAACCTTATCTATTTTTACTTTGGCTCTGTCAGAGATCATGATAGCCACCCCTGCCTTCTTTTCTCATTTGAAGCCCAAGATTATTTTTCAGATGAACTTCCTTCCCTCCTCCATTTTGTCTTTGTATAGTTGATTCTTGAGTGTAACTATAAGAGTAATACGTTTCCCCTTATTAGATTTGACCCAGTAGCTAATTAGCTAGACTTAGATGACTGATTTCATATCTCTTGGCCTCTTTACATATAAAATAAGGGATTTGACCTAAGTAACCTTTAAGACGTCTTCTTGATCTAAAATTCTATTCTATGATATTTGTAAATATGATTTTCATTGCCTGTAATGACAAGTATGTATTGAACTGATCCAAGAATTTGAAATTCAAATTATGGCCAGGGGCCACATTTTACCTAGCCATCTTTATTCCTATTATTCCCTTATACAAAATTGTACTTGATTGAGCTCATAGATTTATTGGGAAAAGGGAATTTAAGAATCATCTCATTCTCTCTTTTTATAAATGAGGAAATTGAGACCTAGAAAGGTAAACAAATTTGCTCAGAGATAAACAGGTAGTGACATAAAACCAAGTTTATCTGTCTTCAAATCCATCAGACTTTCCATGCTGTTTTCCTTAATGTCCACTACTTTCTGCCAGTCAGTAAGAATTTTCAGCATTTGGGAAATGCTCATCTAAACCCCACAATTCATCCATTACTTTTGTTTTATACTGCCTTATATTATTCCACTTAATTCATGTTTGTGTGTTATACATTTAGGTAGGTCTTTTTGCTTCTTAAAGGCAAAGACTACTATATCTTTTGTATCTCCTACAGCATTTTGCAGGCCTGGAATAATATGTTAAACTAAACTGCCAAATTAAGAATTTAGAAATTTAAGAAATTCTTACCTTCTGTATTAGTAATTCTAAGACAGAAGAACAGTAAGGGATAGGCAATTAGGGTTAAGTGACTTGCCCAGGTTCACATAGCTGGGAAATATCTGAGGCCAGATTTGAACCTAGGACTTCCTGTCTCTAAGCCTGGTGCTCTATGCACTGTGCTACTACCTGCCCCCAAATTAAGAACTTTTAAAGGGGGCTTTCTGACAAGGAAAAATAATGCAAATAATATAACCTAATATCACTTTTCTCAAACTAATCAGGCCCTGTAACACTTGAAGATTTATTAATATATTGAAAGAAACATGTTTTATAGTAAAATAAATGAAGTTAAATCTATTTCCATTTAGAACAGTTACCCAGAAGACCTAGGTTCAAATGTGGCCTCAGATACTTCTAGCTGTGTGACCCTAAGCAAGTCAAGTAACCCTCTTTGCCCTAGGCCTTGCCTTTCTGTCTTAAAGTTGTTACTAAGATAGGTGGTCAGGGGATTTTTCTTTGTGGTGGTTGTTTAAACGAAAAGGACAGATACCATACACGGAGTATTTTTTAATACTTCAATGAATCTGTGACCTCATCTTTCTACTAATCCAAATCATAAACCATCCATGCCTGCCCCCTTATGACTTTTGTTCATGCTGTTTGTTAAAAATCACTTTCATGGATATCTGTGGAATATGGGCTCTTTCCATACATTGCCCCCCCTCCTCTCACCATTGATTATTGGCATCTTTGAGTCTAGTCATAAATCTCTAATGACATTCCTTTACTCCCTTTATCCTGAATAATTTCTCACTGATAATGAATTACAATTTATACCTTCCATGTGTGTCATCAAAGGAATAGTAATGCTTAAGAGATAAATTTTGTTTCAGGGAAAAGCTCAAGGTCTTTAAAAGTATTTCAGAATTTTCTAAAGGCAAGTGAGCATTCACCTTTTTAAGGTCAGTCCTAAATCAGTGTCCATTTCAGAGTCTGGACAAAATATCTAATCTGATGATGAACTCTGAGTCGTGCATCCCGCTGCATCTCTATCTGGACCATAGGCAGGACAGCTGTGTTGGCTGGCCTATTTCAAATTATTATGGGTCTTATTTAAAAGGCTTTTTATTATCTTGGGACTTGAAGCAATCAACATAATGTCATCTGAATGCAGAAAGATCTCAAGAACCTTGTGATCAAATGTGGATTTGGACTTTGCGTTGACTGTCATGGCACACACCTTCAACATATGTCTCATTTGCCTTACTTGGTATTAATCAGGGAATTATATCTCTCTTGTTAAATCTTTTAAAGAAGACTGGCTTCTTGTGGGGAGGCTTCAGTCAGTTTTTTTCAGCTGGATTCTGCTCCCCCTGTGTTCTGTCTCCCTGTCATCCTCTGCAGGAAGCCATCAGAGCCGTGACATTTAGCAAGGCTAGTCACCAGCTCTGACAATCCAGCATGGCAGATTGTCAGGAATTCCACACTCAGTTTCCCCTATGTGATTCTTTTTACAGTCACATTCACTTGCATTGAAACTATTGCAATCAGTATCCTTATTCAGCCCCAGGGAGACACAGAAAAACAATACAGGTTCATGGCAAGAACAACCACAGTCCCAGACTACCCACTATCCCAAAATAAACCCCTAAACAAACCCCCAGAGTATAGAAACTTTTCCTAGAATCATCCCTACAATAAACCATCAGTTAGTGAGTTAATGCAAGTTTCTAAATTCCCCAGCAAGAAAGTACCTGGCCTGGGTTTGTTCCCAAACTCCTACAGACCAAGGAAACAGTGAAATACAAGGAAAACAGGGGAATGACAAATTAGCATAGAATCACCCTTCCAGAACTGCATTCTTATTAACCCTATAGCAGAAAGAACAGCAAACATACTTTTAAAAAAATAGTGAAAAATGAAAGAACATCATGGGAACAAAATTTGACCAGACTGATATTATTGTATCTTATTTGATGTAATCAACTACCATAACTATCTCCTTGATTGATGATGGGAATGAATAGTATAGTGTAACAATATACATGATTTAATTAGATAAAATATAATTAACTATTATGCTTAGCTAGGAACTGATGTTCTTTTACCTTACGGATGGCTGAAAATGATAAGTTCCAACTAAGCCATCATGTAATGAATAATTCTTGACAAGCTTGCTTCTTTGTTTAACCACAGTAAGATAATTAGTAAATGCCAATCTTGTGATATTTCAGAAGTTAATATGTGATTTTGAATGTATAGGAAAATCAAAACCTGTATGAGATCATAAAGAAAAAAGGGTATAAAAATAAAAAATCAGCAGATGGCAACAGAGTAACAGCCTTTGCAGTTCCACTTGCATTCTGGCTCGTTTTCATTTCATTTTTGCCACACCATCCCACCTCCAGAGACCCTCCCAAGAAAAGAGCGATCTCTTCACAATCCCCAGTGTTGGGCTGCTTCTTGCTCTGCCAGTTTGTTATCTCAGGTTGCATGGAAGCAGGTGGGTCCGCCTGGCTGCCCTCCTCTACTGGTTTCATTGCCATGTTAGGACTGCTCCCTGCTCTGAAGTTTCCTTATCTCAGGCCTCTTTAGGGCTATTCTTGGGTTGCTTCCGTCTGCTGTTTCATTGCCTCAGGCCACTTGACATAGTGCCCTGCAAGCTCCCCCCATATAGCACTCGTTGGGCTACTCTTCCCTCTCACCCCAGTAAGATATGTCCCTCCTGCTTTCCTTTGTTTTGATGTGTTTTATTTTCTATTTTTGTGTTTATAAGGTTTGGGCTGAGCATCCCTTACTCCACTGTCTTAGCTCCTAGTGTGCCTAGGGTTCTTTTAATTGAACACAAAGTCTCTTTTATTCTCTAAGTTTGTATTCCTTTTGGTCTTTGCCCTAGTAAGGCTCAGTGGTAAAACTCTACAGTTAGCTTTTCTAAGAATAACTCATTTCAGTTAACAAGGTATTTTGTCCATTCAACAAGAATCAATTTTATTTTTTTTATCTTGTTACTTGCCATGTTTGACACCTCCTAATTCTCTTTCTCCAAGAATAGGCAAGGGACTATTATCTCACATTCCTTATTCCTAAGGATAGTGCTCGCTTTCTTCCCCTATTTTCACCATTGTAATGAAGTCCTCGAAGTCCCCAAGTACATCTTGATTTAATTTGAAGGGTTTGATTAAGTTCCTAATGGAATTTCTTAATGTCATCCTCTATGACAAATGGTGGTGCATTAACTATAGTTATTGTCATGGCAACGTTTTTTAGAAAATGGTTATTAATACTGCAATAGCTATAACCAAATGTCCTGTAAAATTATGTTTCTTGTTGTCCTTGGCTGCACTATAAAACCAATTTCATCAACTTCTTTCTTTGCCTCTTCAAGGACAACCTTTGAGCCATTCTTCAATTTAGTTGCAACTTCCTTTCATCTTATCATTTCATTTATATCAATATTAATTCTGGTCAGTTCCTTCATTACATCTATTTGTTGTTTATTAGAAAAGGATCTCATATTTAGAGTATTAATAGCTAAACTAAATTAGTATTTGTAGACACTTTAAAATTTATGAGACTCTTAGTCCCCTCCACTACCTTTTCTGTCACTAATACCTTCACTACAGAACCAGAAGACCACCTAGTAATAAGGGTTATTTGGTATTTTTCTTGGTTTGCATAAAGTAACATACCTATTGATGGTGAGCTTCTCCATACTTATCTAGCATGGTCCTTGGTATGTAGATGTAGACTTGCCAGATATAATATTTTTGATGTCTTTCCAGCACGGTAGAAACCACCAGGGCTTGTATTCTACTGGCATCATCTTTAAGAACCCAGTTACCACCATCTACAATAGAAGTATCAAAGTAAAACTTCTGATAAGGTCATAATGATTTCCTCCACTAAATTCAAAACCCCAGATTCTTAAAGATGATATTGGTAGGGCATAAGTTCTGGCAAGGACAACAGAATAAATAAAGCCTCAAATATTAGCATGGTGATGAACTACATGTTTATTATCCAAGTGCATCAGTCTAGCTAAGTTTGGAGAAGTTCATTACCAGATTGCTTGCTAGATGATTTTTTAAAAAATTCATAGTATCTCAGAGAATTGTTTGTTAGCAGCTTAGACTTGTGAGTTCCATGAGAGCGAGGACTATTTTTTCCCTTTCTTTGTATCTCCAGAACTTAATATAGTGTGTAGCACATAGTTGTCAGTTAATGCTAGGCTACTGAGACCACCCAAGTTATAGAAGTTGAAGTGTGCATCCTTGAAGTGTTCCTGCACTGAAAATAAAGACCCTTGAATCATTAAAGTGTTTAATTTCATTTGTTTTAAGGTACGAGTCAGGGAATCTGGTTGGAAACTCCTAGTATGCACATTGTCTTTACTGATAGATATATTAGCAGCTCTTCTACAATTTATGGTTTGTAAGTTGTCAAGGACATCGGGGTCTTAAGTGACTTAGACAGTTATATATCACAGGCAGGACTTAAGCCTAGACCTTCCAGAATTCAAGATTAGCCACTATCCACTGCTTTACATTTAATATTTTAGAAGGGAAACTGCCACTATATCAAAATTTTCACATGGAGCCTTTCATCTCAAAACTTGAGAGTTCTGTTGAGCATAGCTTTAAAAACGCTGATCTAGGAAAAAAGGTATAAAGTTGGGCTAATTATGACAATTTCATTTTTTTATAGATAGGAAACTGAGGCCTACAGACAAAAAGTTCATTTGCCTTTATAATGCTTTTATGTCCATAAATGTAGTACTGATCAATCTCAAATTTCCATAATCAAGAATTCCAAATTTCATGATGGTCTAAAAGACAGCTGAAGTTGTTCAAGGCTTATTTTGATCCTTGCTTGATGGATTTCCAATTCCCATCAGTTGTTATTGATATGCTTAAACCACACTGGATTTACTATATATATATGTATATACACACCAGTGATGGCCCAGACAGGAGGGAGGAAGTGCTCCCATTGACTGCTGGACAGAAGGGTGGGTGAAGTAAGGAATGTCCTCAGGCACATGGAGATGGGGTGGGGAGCAGCTCACCAGAGTCCCTCTAGCTTTCTAGTTACAAACTCTGGTGGGCATGTATTTATATGTGTGTACATTTTCTTCTTCCCTCCACTTCCTTGAGTTTCAGGGAATATTTTTATCCATCTCTATTACCTACTTAACATAGAAAAATCATTAATAAATGCTTATTTAATTAGTTACAGTTCTTCCTGGTAAGAATAATTTTTTTGCTTTTTTTTATTTGTGATAGAAAATGCTATTTAGGTTTATTTGAATCTTGTAAAATCGATGCAATTCTCTTTTTTATTTCTGTGTAGCCACCAGTCCATCTAAAAAGACTTCATCTAACAAAACAGAAGATACAACTCAAGATAAAACTTCTCAGAAGAAATGAAATCTTTTTGAAACTGGAACCAGGTGCCTCCCTCAAAAAATAAACTATTAAGGGGGGTAGGGAGGAATAGTAAACCTTTACTTCTCAAAGCCATTCATTTAAGTTCCTTGCTGTATACTACATATCCATTTAAATATTTTCAGAGCTGCTGTAACACTTTGCATATATTCAGGTAAAAGGGTCTTTTGTCATTGTCTTTATTTAAGACAGATGTCCTGAATGTTTAGCTCATTTTTGTATATTTAAAAAAGCTACACAAATTTTTTTGAGTGTCAAATGTTTACTGTGTACCTGTAGTAGAGGAAGAAAGGTGGTGGGAACAGCCCCAATGGTAAAAATTGTGGCTCTAATAATGTCACTAGACAGTATGATATTATTGCCATTATGCAGTCCTCTATTTTCAGATTACAAATTGGCATTGAAAACCTTTTTGAGGTTGAAACAGCAGCCTGAAAATACTGTTTATTTAAATACATTTCCAGAAAGCTCTCATTGAAGTTAAATCTTTTATATTATGGAGGTTGTTGTTAAAGTAACTACTTATGCTGCAATATTTTGTCATCAGGAGTATTGAAGGGTGATATTTCTATTGTCCATGCTTTAAATCTTTTTTTAATGTGTATTTGTATATGTTTGAGTTAAATTCAATATTATTTGAGGATTAATTTGCATAGTTGGATTTAATATTCCCTTATACAAAAAAATATATAAATTACTTTGTAGAAAAACTTCTTATATATTTATATTTTCTTATATAGAGTGCTTTTGTTTGTCAGAAAATTGCTTATTTCATGTAATGACAGGAAAGCATCTCTTGGGTTTAATTTTTTTAAGGGTAACTTTACAAATTTTCCAGTAAGAGAAATTTTAAATAATATGTACCTATTCTCAAGTGATAATGATCCTTTTCGACTTAAATAATTCGGTCCCCAAATCAAGCAACATTATTAGAATAATTGGATGTTGACTGTTCAGACTTCTAAACCTCAAAAACTTCTTAGGTTAGTAATGTTTGTACCACCTTCATTCTTTCTGTGATTCTTTTTTTTTAAGGTAATCTCATTATAAAATGTCAAGCTTAAGCATTTTAAATGGGTGCTTTTAAAATGATCGGATTTTTAGCATCATTGTCTGAGATCATTGTGTGTTGTAATTTCATCTGTGGTATGGAGAATTAAGTCTTCAGAATGATCATCCTCTCATTCTTTTCACTGCCTCATTTATGATGAGCCACTTAAGACTATAAACCAAACAAGATAGCCCGATACCAAGAAATCTATGTATTACAAATTAGATAACTTCTCTTGGTAGAATATTAGGTTAAACTAAACGTTTAAGGATAAGTAACTTTTTCTTGAATACTCTCAGTATGAACAGAATTTATCTCACAAGGGAAACTGTACCAATTGTCAAATGATCATATATGAATGGCTTTTAGCAAATAGGCATAGTAAGTGCTAGTTATATAAAGGTACCAAATACAAAGGATACACAAACATATGACTTCATACATTTCACATGAATGTATATGTATAATATAAGCATTCTAATGTACATGTTAAATTTCCTGTGTTTTAAATGTACTTATCATTCCATTAAAGTCTTCATTTAAAAAATAGTTGCTGAGCTTAATAAAAATGGCAGTTTCACTGGGTACTGTCTGATTAATACTTGAACATTGAGTGGTGTCATTCATAGCTCCTTTTTTTTTTTTTAAACTTCTAGCTCTAAAATTAGTGATTCAGATTTAAAGAGTAGAATTAAAACATGAATTGCTGCGATGTGTTGGAAATATATAGAAATGCTGATGATTTATGTGCCTTTATTTTGTATCCTGCAACTTTGCTAAAATTGTTGATTATTTCCACTAACTTTTTAGTTGAATCTCTGGGATTTTTTAAGTAGACCATCATATCATCTGCAAAGAGTGATAGCTTGGTCTCCTCATTGCCTATTTTGATACCTTCAGTTTCTTTTTCTTCTCTAATTGCTACTGCTGGTGTTTCCAGTACAATATTAAATAATAGAAGTGACAATGGGCATTCTTGTTTCACTCCTGGTCTTATTGGGAATGCTTCTAATTTATCCACATTGCAGATGATATTTGTTGATGGTTTTAGATTTATACGATTTATTATTTTTAGGAAAGGCACTTCTATTCCTAAACTTTATAGTGTTTTCAGTAGGAATGGGTGTTGTATTTTGTCAAAAGCTTTTTCAGCATCTATTGAGATAATCATGTGGGTTTTGTTGATATGGTCAATTATGTGGATGGTTTTCCTAATGTTGAACCATCCTTGCATTCCTGCTATAAATCCCACCTGATCATAATGAATAACCCTCATGATCACTTGCTGGAGTCTTTTTGCTAGTATTCTGTTTAAGATGTTTGCATTAATGTTCATTAGGGAGATTGGTCTGTAGTTTTCTTTCTCTGTTTTTGACCTATCTGGCTTTGGGATCAGTACCATATTTGTGTCATAGAAGGAGTTTGGTAGAACTCCTTCTTTGCTTAATATGTCAAATAGTTTGTATAGTATTGGAATTAGTTGTTCTTTGAAGTTTTTATAGAATTCACTTGTGAATCCATCTGGTCCTGGGGATTTTTTCTTAGGGAGTTCTTTGATGCCTTGTTCAATTTCTTTTTCTGATATGGGATTATTTAAGTATTCTATTTCTAGGCAATTTATGTTTTTGTAAATATTTATCCATATCACCTAGATTGCTATATTTATTGCCATATAATTGGGCAAAATAGTTTTTAATGATTGCCTTGATTTCCTCTTCATTAGAGGTGAGGTCTTCCTTTTCATCTTTGATACTGGTAATTTGTTTTTCTAATTTCCTTTTTTTAATTAGATTGACCAGTACTTTGTCAATTTTATTTATTTTTTCAAAGTACCAGCTTCTAGTTTTATTTATTAATTCAATAGTTCTTTTACTTTCAATTTTATTGATTTTTATAATCTCTAATTTAGTCTTTAGCTGGGGATTTCTAATTTGTTCCCTTTCTATTTTTTTTGATTTGCATGCCCAGTTCATTGATCTTTGCTTTCTCTAATTTGTTATTATATGCACTCAATGATATAAATTTCCCCGAGTACTGCTTTGACTGCATCCCACAGATTTTGGTAGGATGTCTCAACATTGTCATTCTCTTCAATGAAATTATTGTTTCTATGATTTCTTCTTTAACTATCTGATTTTGGAGAAGCATATTATTTAATTTCCAATTAGTTTTTGGTTTGCCTGTCCATATGCCCTTACTGATTATTATTTTTATTGCATTATGATCTGAAAATGTTACATTTATTATTTCTGCTCTTTTGCATTTGTTTGCCATGTTTCTATGTCCTATTACATGGTCAGTCTTTGTGAATGTACCATGTGCAGCTGAAAAGAAGGTGTATTCCTTTTTGTCCCTATTTATTTTTCTCCACATATCTATTAAATCTAATTTTTCTAGGATTTCATTCACCTCTGTTATCTCTTTATTTTTTGGTTTGATTTATCTAGATCTGATAGAGGAATATTTAGATCTCCTACTAGTATGGTTTTACTATCTATTTGCTCCTTGAATTCTGCCAGTTTCTCCTTTAGAAATTTGGATGCTATACCATTTGGTGCGTACATGTTGAGTACTGTTATTTTCTCATTATCTATACTGCCTTTTATCAGGATGTAATTACCTTCCCTATATCTTTTAATCAGATCTATTTTTACTTTGGCTTTATCAGAAATCATGATTGCCACTCCTGCCTTCTTTTTCTCTGTCAAAGCACAAAAGATTTTACTCCAGTTCTTGACCTTAACCCTGTGTATATCCACCTGCCTCAGGTTTGTATCTCGTAGACAACATATGGTAGGATTTTGTATTCTAATCCACTCTGCTATTTGCTTCTGTTTTATAAGCAAGTTTATTATGATTAAAAATGATGAGGGCCAAGATTAGAAGGGAGAATAGTATTTTAATAAAAGTCATGCTGATAGAGATAAATTTACCACACGCCTGTAAGAAACCTATTCCAACATCACCTCAGCCATTTTACCTTCCTCTATTCGCGCGCTCAGGTCAAAGTCACTTCACCCTATTTTAAAACAGGCCCTCACCTTGAATACGTAATCCAAAACAGGAAACCCATTGAGGATCACGGGAAATGTAGTTCCAAGTATCCCAAGTGATTTTAAATAACACATTACCCCCCTGAGATCCGTTGAAAAAGACTGGTCTTTTTCAGTGGATCTTAAACCAAAAGAAAAGAGGACAAAAGCTAGCCACGTTGACAAAAAGCCAATTTTGGGGCAGTCCCCCACTGGCATAAGAGTGTCCATTCAAAATAAATGCATGCAATTCAAATCAACCCCCATAGTTCAGATCAAATGCGCCCCAAAGTTCAACTTTGGGTCTTCATGATCCAGTGAAGGCTCTTCAGGCATCTTTTTGGTGCCTCCACCAAACAGGTTCAGTTGTCTGGATTCTGGGGGGATGGTATAATCCTTATCCTGAAATTATTCTCAAAGAATTTAAACTTTACATTATAGATTACAAAACATACATTTTCTTCTGAGAATTATACATTACCCCCCTGAGGTTACTTCTAAAGGAGTAAAAATGACTTGCAATATAGATTATAATTCAGACATTATGATTTTATAAAAACTTAACACACACCTCTCTGAGGAAGATTTTAAATAACACATTACTCCCCTGAAAAGGTCAGCCAAGGATGCATGGCTAAGTGAGTCACGGGGGTGCATGAAATCAATTGGCAAAAGAAATAATAAAAAGAATAAAAAGAATAAAATTCAAAAAAAGGAGAAAAAATTAACTTGTGAATGAAATGTAAAATGTGCAAAAAATGTAGGGGAAATAAATAGGCCTTTGAATCAAGGCCCAATGAAAGCGATTTAAGCAGTTTGCTATAGCCCATTCAGGGCCAGGACTTAAGGGAAATGTCTCTCTCTGATCTGATTTACCATCAGCTTTTCAGGGAAGTGAGCCAAATAAATAACCAATCTTAGGTGCTGACTTAGGAACTTAAGCCGAGGGGACCCACTTCCTCTAAAGTTTTAGAAAAGACTGGGACTCCAGGACTCAAACCCCAATTTCCAAGCCCTAAAGTATTGGCATAGAACTCTGCAATCCATGCATATCTTTTAGTCAAGTCTCTGACCCTGTGCTTTTTTTTTTAGCACTAATTAACAGCTCTATGTTCCCTTTTTCTTGGAATCAGAGAGGCATTTAATCACAGTCCCATATTCTCAGTCTCAAGCTCGTATCGCTGTAGAATCAGAAAAAGGATAAATAATGATTATATATATATACTTCCAGTACAAGATGAGAAAAAGGAAAAATCAATTGCTCTAATTAAAAAAAATGTTTTAAAAATCAAAAATATATATATAGCTTAGAACTAGAAGGGTTTTGTTACCCAAAAATGAAATTTTCTGTGAGAGAAAGTGGGTTTTACAAAATAGCAGATTCACAATGCGCATTCAAATAGAGTACCATATTTCTAATAACACATTTTAAAACAATAAACAATGATGTTCAAAAAATCATATACTTGTTCCAACTTTTAAACCTTGGCTAAGAGTTTCTCAATAAATTCTGTTACTGCTTCCATATAAAAATCTGATATTAAAAAAAACCTTCTGGTCTAAATTATCCTCAAGAATTCTAGATCCCTCTGAGAAAAGAGGCCAAAACATAGACTAATATCAAAAATATATAAGACAACAATTCTTCACAATAAAATATATAAAGCTTATTCTTTAAGACAACAATTCTTTAAAATAAATACATAAAAACTTTATCATTTATACAGAAAGGTACTAGGCATCTAAAGTAAATTTTTAAAAGACCTCTCATAAAATTGCAATTTAAATCTCAAGGCAGGCATCAAACCCTCTAAGGTTGAACACTATTACCAAGATAGAATAAAAACTTAAAAGACATGTGCTCCTATAAATCCAGTATACATAAGGCAATTTACAACTTTAAAAAATGTGTAGGAAATATAAAGTGAGTACCAGAGTAACAAGCTGGTCAAAACCTCTTACCAGTTCTAATAGATTTTCCTCATTATTTGGGAGTTACAATAAAATCATAAACAGATAATCTAGCAGCCACAAACTTCATTAACTTAAAATGATTCAGTGCAACAGGAAAATCAACGAAATAAGCAAGATTAATTTACAAAACTAATTAGCAAAATGCAGTAAGATACAGTCTCTTTAAAACTCTGAGTTCTGGGGGCAGCTGGGTAGCTCAGTGGATTGAGAGCCAGGCCTAGAGACAGGAGGTCCTAGGTTTAAATCTGGCCTCAGACACTTCCCAGCTGTGTGACCCTGGGCAAGTCACTTGACCCCCATTGCCTATCCTTACCGATGTTCTGCCTTGAAGACAATACACAGTATTGACTCCAAGACGGAAGGTAAGGGTTTAAAAAAAAAAAAAAAAAAAAAAAAAAACTCTGAGTTCTGAGGTTTTAAAAATCAGGGGTTTTTTAAGTTCAAAGTTCTAAGCAGGTACGGGGTGAAATTTCTTCCCCTGAGTTTTAGTTCTTAATCACAAGAAAGTCTGAATAGGCCATGTGCCCGATGAAGAGTAATCCCTAGTTCAAGGTTCAGACGCTAGGTCCATGTGGGTGGGCTGGGGGCTAGAGAAAAACTTAGGTTAGTTTTGTAGAAAATCCCACGTGTAGAGGTGGGGGTGGGGGGTGCCTAAATTAGGTCTTTAGAGAAACACATGGAGGGCTAGAATGCAGGCCATTACCAAGGGGGGGGTGGGGGGGCAATACCAAATCGTAAGCAGCAGAGGCAGAAGTTGAACATCGGTATTTGGCAAGTGGTAGTGAAAGCAGCAGCCAGGGGTCATCGCTGTTGGGGCTCGGGGTTCTGGGCTCAGAACAGGACTAGCAGCAGCAGCAGCGAGTCTGCTCCGGTGAGTCAGGAAAAGGTGCGGAGATCACAGGCACTGGGACTCTGGCAGGCTGGAGGTGCTGCAGGAAGGAGACCAGGTCAGGAGTCAGGAGATCAGCCATGAGACGATACTGGCTGGGCATCGGCGTTTTTGTGTCCACAAGGGCCACCAGGCCCAGGGCATTGACCAAATAATTCGCAGCCCAGCGACAATTAAAACCATTGTCTCTCTTCCCCATAAAACAGCCTCTAGGCTGGGGAAAATTGGGAGAGGACTGGGTGAGAAAAAAGATCGTTTCTGAGACTCTGGGTCCCAGAGCCGCATGGCTTCTTCTTAGGCTATCTAGAAAATTTAGGGTTCGAATTTCGACCTTCTAGTTTGCCAAACTGTTATGGATTAAAAATGATGAGGGCCGAGATTAGAAGGGAGAATAGTATTTTAATAAAAGCCATGCTGATAGAGATAAATTTACCACGCGCCTGTAAGAAACCTATTCCAACATCACCTCAGCCATTTTACCTTCCTCTCTTCGCGCGCTCAGGTCAAAGTCACTTCCCCCTATTTTAAAACAATCCCTCACCTTGAATACGTAATCCAAAACGGGAAACCCATTGGGGATCACGGGAAATGTAGTTCCAAGTATCCCAAGTGATTTTAAATAACACAAGTTCATCCCATTCACATTCAGGGTTATAATTTTTAGCTGTGTATTCCCTAACATTCTGGTATCCTCTCCTAGTTCTACCCCTTCCTATTATGGTATTTCCTTTTAAACCAATGGTTTATTTTAAATCAATACCCCTTGTCCCCTCCCTTGATTTACTTCCCTTTCCACCCCCTTTTTATTCCCCTCTTATTATTTTTTAAGGCCTAATGAATTCCCTCCCCCCTCTCTTCCCCTCCCTTTAAGAACTCCCCACCTTGGTTTGTCCCTTCTGACTTTATCCATAGGGTTAGATAGAATTTGATATACTAATGGATCTAGCTATTCTTCCCTCTCAGGATTAATTCCACTGAGAGTAAGGTCCAGGTGTTATATTTTAAAAGTAAGAGATTCAGCCCACTCGCCAGAGCAAAAGTGAAAGAACGAGGCAGAGCCTCAGAACTTATAGAAAACATGACCACGCAAATGCAGACTAAAGGAAAAGCATTCTAGGTAATGCAGAAAGGAATTTTGGGTTATGTAGTTTTTAGAGGTTCAAGATATTTCTAACTATCCGTTCCTCCCCCCCCCCACTGTGATCCTTTGGGAGACCAGACTCCCCAATAGATCATTTAAACATAACTAACATAATTTTAACTAGAGGTAGATACAATGTTACAATTTCTAAAGGGAAATTACAACAGCTTGGGGATAAAAGGGAAATAAAAAAGAAAAAGAACAAAACCAACAATTGCTACATTGTCAAAAGGCCAATTTGGGAGCAGTCCCCTTTGGCATAAAAATATGCATTCAAAATAAATGCTTTCAACTCCCCCGTAGTTCAAATTCACATTCCAAAATTCACTCTGGATCTTCTGGTGCAGCATGTGGTCTCCACAGGCATCTTCATAGTGCCTTCTCCAAAAAGTTCACATTCTAGATTCTGGGAGGTAGCCTTCTGTTCTAAATTAGGCTCAAATTCAAATAAAAATTCACAACAATAACATAGTTATTAACCTAAGGTGGATAATAACAAACAGGGATCACTCAGGGATACAAGGCTAAGTTATAAGGTATATGAATCAATTGAAAAAAATTTAAAAATCCACATAAAAGAAAAAAATGGATGAAATATAAAATATTAAAGTCTTATGTCTAAAAGAATCTTAAGTAAAGGAAAAATAAACCTAACAGGTCCTTGAATCAGAACCCAATTAAAGTGATTTAAGCAATTATGTACTTACCTAATCAGTAGCCAGGACTACACAAAGTTTGCCACACCATGAAAGATAGAAAAGGGACTAGATTATAGGAGCCAGGATGGCAGCAAAAGTGATATGCTTGTTAGGGTTCAGAGGAAGTCCTGCCTCTGACATGTGTCAAAATGGCTGTAACCTGGAAGCCCAAACAAGTTCAAGTCCTCTTGTCTTGGCTCAAAATTACATCAATCCCAGGGGGATTGGTTGATCTCTTTGACCTTGTGCTCGATTGGCACTATGCAGGTTAGCTTTGTGCTTCTGTAGCACTGTGCAGTGGCTCTTTTTAAATTTCCTTCTCCTGGGATCAGGCAGAATCATTAAGCAAAGTTCCATATTTTTTTTTTAAACAATCAATTACATTATTTCTATAGTAGAAAAATTTTGGATATGCAATGACATTAGAAGAATTGTATTTTAAACTTATATTACTGAAAAATAAAAAAAAAAGATTAATATTGATTATATGTACTTCAAAGTACTCATACTATATTGAAAAAGAATATTAAAAGTGCTTTAAAATTCAAAAATATATAGTTTATAAGTGACACTTTGTCAGCCAAAGAGAGGTAGAATACAAAGGTTCTTCATGAAAAAATGAGATCCATTTCCTTTTTTAAACTTGGTGTAAGGATAGGATTTTTACAAGGTGGGGATGGGACCAAAGGAGCCAGAGAAGGCAGTTGCTGACAGTTGAGAGGAGAGAGAATCCTGGGAATTTCTCCAAGGAAGAGGAGAGAGGAGAGGTCTTTCAGACGGAGGACTAGGAAGAGGGAGGAAGCATACAACCCAGCTTGGATCCAGTCCTGAGGGCTTCCTGAGCATCTTTCTTTGGAAATTGAAACCCGGATTCCCTGATCAAAGCCATTCCATTGCATCTCACCCATCAAGACTTCAACCATAGAGTTAGCTAAGTTTTTGGACTCCATTTTGGGAGTGATCTCTTAGTCTCCCATTATCCAACTTTGCTGAGAGACCCCCTTTCAGTCAAAACTTACAATTATAAAAAAGGATAGAAATCGCAAACTAGAAAAAGAAACAGAAGAAGGGGCAAGGGGAGAAGCTTAGGAGTGGGAACCCTAAAGGTTCCCTCCTAAGTGACAAACCCCATAGAAATAAAGAAAAGGGCACCCCAAAATCCCTCTGCCCTTCACCCCTTTCCCCAATTCCTGAATTGTGAATAATAAAAGCCATTCATCAGTCAGATAGTGTTCCAGAGTGCCTGAGAGACAACAAGGGAGAGGGGAACCACAGCTTGGTCTGGCTGCCTCCATCTTGAAGCCAGACCATCTGCTGTGAAATTAATTGATCGGAGGGGAGGTTTGTGTGAACTCCTTCCTTATTCAGAATCGGATTGGGGTACCACATGCCTCCTCTTATAGGGAAGCCTTGCCCCCAACTCCTGTGGGGTGGCATGACCATCCAGGTCACCCAGTTTCAGGGTGACAGCCCCTTAAAGTCTCCCAGTGTATATTCGGCCCCAGGGGAGAGCTGGAAGAGAGATTTACCATACAGACTTTCTCTATCTACCTTTCTATAAAACATCCATTTCCCACTGGCTCCTCTCTCTGTTGTTACATTGGCCATGAACCAGTGTGTGAGTGCAAATGATTTTTACAAAATAACAGATATATAAAAACAAAACAGTATTAGAGTAAATAATTCACATTCAAATTAAGTACCAAATTCCCAAAATTCACAATAGCCCAATTATTGATATTAGCAAACAAATCCATTATTATATAGGATTCACATGAGTTTTTATATAGCCACTTCCTCAGTGATATTTAAAAAACCTCTTAACTGATGTAGACTTGTCACAAATTCAACAGATATAGCAAATCTTTCAACCTTTGCAGCTGCTGAAGAAAACCTATTTGGTTCTAAAACATCACTAAGAATTTAGATTATTCTGGTGGAAGAGTAGAATAAGCTGAAGAGTCAAAAGTATTAAATCATCCAGAAGCCACTTGATACCTGGGGAATGCTCCCTCTTGGGAGCTTTTTTGGGGGAACCACACCCTAGGAACACCTTCCCAGCTACTCTGGTATGAGACTGTTATATATCTCATCCACTACATTTTTATAAATGAGGAAGTGGGGATGTATAATAATCACTTCTGCTACTAAATGGACCCTTTAAAAACAATTGAGATATTTAGCTTATTAAATTCTCCAAAGGTTGTATAAGCAACTTGTGACATTGATGAATCAAATGGACTTATGGGCTTTCACAATGATATTTTGGTCAGTACAAATTATAGGGAAAAGTACAGATAAACTTAAAAAAAAATGTAAACCTTAAAGCAATCAGCAATATAAAATAATATAAGCAAATGACACGGTAAAAGCAATACAGTCAAAATCCTTTTTACCAGTTCCAATGGACTTGTTTACCATCTTGAGAGGAGAAGCTGAAAATGATTAGCAAGCAATAAACTTACAGATCTCTCATAAGATTCTTTCCCCTCCCCCATCTTAAGTTTTTCATATACCCACTAGGCAGAATTTCCACTCTGTTGAGAGCATTTAAGGCTTTCAAAACTTTGTCAAAATATTTCAGTTTGGCCTCTAGTTTAAACAGAATAGCTTTTTGCATGTTCTTGAAGGGGAGGAAAGTAGGATGTTAAATAACCAATGAAACTACAAACTGTTATTAAAAAGATTAAGCAGAGCCAATATGCAATAGTGAGCTCAAGGAATTTAAACTGCCGAGATTCAAGCATGCTTTGCAAAAGCATTTTGTCCTCAAAAAGACACAGGAATCGAGTTTGTTTACATAGTAAACAAAGAGAAGGGCAAAATTACAAGAGAGGACAATAGGTTATTTGCATATAAGATATTATGCATAATATCTCATAATGCATATTTGCATTATACATGACTATTCCTGGGCTTTCTGAGTCAGGAGAGAAAAGGGGGGAAAAGCAGGCCAGGATCCCAGGTCAGGGAGCCACACCAACAGAGGAGCACTTTAGACTCACCCCTTAAAGCACCAGACCCAGGGAGTGAGGGCCCCATGGTCCATAGCCTGCGGGGCATTCTCAAGCCTCTGCTACCACATGTTGGAACCCCCAGGGCCAGGGCTACACCTACAAAACTCATCCCAAAAGAGAACTTTTGGAAGACTTACCCCAAGGCAGAATAATACAACCTAGCTAATCCAGGAAAGCAGTAAGGAAAAACGGAGCCTCTTCAGGGCACTAGAACATTCCTCTCCCTTCAGGCCTGTAGTGGGGCTCTAGCTCAGGTGTGACGCTGCAGTGGGCTAAGCCAATTGGGTGTCCTAGAAGGCTGGCAAGGCCTGAGAATAGGGGAGCTGGGGCCAACATAAGGAGAAAGTCCCTGTGCCAATCTCCTCCCCTGCATGCCCATTCCAGACAAGACAGGAAGACCTAGTCCCCACCTCCCACCCCCAGGCCCCTGTGATAATTAAATTAAGTCTACACAAAGGCGAGAGCACCTTCCAATTCAGGGAGGTCCTAACCCATGTTTGCTAGAGTGAGTAACCAATCAAAATTGAGGCACCACCCCCTAAAGCATCTATTGTGATTGGACATGTGAATTAGGAGGGAGGAGCAGGAAGTGACACATAAGGGACCCCTTTAAAAGGAGAGGATCCTCAGTCAGCTGAGGGATTGGGTGGAAGACAGCATCGGGTGAGGACCTCTTCTGGTTCATGGAGGGGTGTTGGAATGCTGAGACTCTGGTGGGATCTCAGACTGCTTCCCTCTGAACTGTCATGTGGGTAAATTAGGCTGACTCTCTCCTCCCTGGGCGTTTCTGGAGGCTCTACCCTCAGGGAGGCTTCTCTTGCCTCTCTAATTGTAAAAGGTCTTGTGGCTAGAAGCCTTGTTTAATTAACCTCTGTGCTCCTTTGCTGGGGCCTCTAAATTCTTACCTGGTCCAGACCTCTGGTCCTGGCCAAAGTTTCTCTCAATCTCCCTACCTTCAACCTTCCTAACTGTAAATAAATAAACTCCCATAAAAGTCAATTTTGACTTGAGATTATTCCTTAATTGGGGAAATTTCCCCTGGTGACCACCTTTTAAAGTATTGAACCCATAAAACCCCTTTTTCCTCCTTACACTGCCCAAAGAAGAAAACTCTATAAAGAAGTAAATGTTGAAGCAGATAGAGCTGTGGGCCTGCAGTCAAGAAAACCTGAGTTCAATTTGAACCTGAGACACTAGCTATGTGACCCCTGAACAAGTCACATAACTTTGCCTCAGTTTCCTCATCTGTAAAATGAGCTGGAGAGGGCATATAGATAGGTGGTAGATAGAGAGCCAGCCTAGAGACTAGATTCCTGGGTTCAGGTTTGACCTCAGACGCACTTCCTAGTTGTGTGACTCTGGGCAAGTCACTTAACCCCTAATGCCTAGCCCTTACCATGCTTCTGCCTTGGAACTTGGAACTCAGACTTAGTATCTATTTTAAGACAGATGGTAAGGTGCTTTTTGTTTTTTATTTAATGATCTAGAGCAGTGGTTCCCAAACTTTTTTGGCCTACCGCTCCCTTTCCAGAAAAAAATATTACTTAGCGCCCCTGGAAATTAATTAATAGGAAACATAAATGCACCTGTGTCCACCACCATTCCCCCTGGATCGATGCAGCACCCACGGGGAGGGGGGTGGCACCCACTTTGGGAATCACTGATCTAGAGAATGTAACAAATGGGTGGATTTAAGCTAAGGAAGCAAGCAAGCATATGTCCCTGAAGTGGATTTTAGAAGCAGCCCAGGAAAGAATCTTGAAGAACCATTAGGGGGAGGCCAGAAGAGAAGGAGAAATCTGTGAAGATTTCTAACTGCCACTCTACACATCTCTCTGAACCTTGGAGGGTGGTGGGTGGTTTGGGTGGATCTTATGAGAAACTTGCACTGCTGAACCCCAGATTTGGAGATTTCCTGGAGATCACTACTACAACAATCATTCTACAAACTTCATTTACCAGCTAAGAAGAAATTGATACAACAGTTCTCCATTTCTGCCATGGAACCCAGACTCCTGGGGGAGTGGACTCTTGGGGACCTTTCCTGAACCAGCTTGATCCATTTAAACCCTGATGGAATTCCTTTCTATTTTAGTTTTTTTATTACTGATTAGGAGTTTATAGGGGGTGAGGGACAGTTACTGAGACCAAAGCTTCAGAAGAAATCCCAGCACTACCCACCCCAGGGAGAAGTTCATAGTTGATAGTAAAGCCTATCCTTTTACCCTCTATCCTGATTCCCCATATCCCCTTTCTCCTTGAACTCCAAAATTACTTTTATCTTCAAATAAATCCCTGTTCAGTAATTATTAGCTATATTGATTAGAGTTTGGAATAGTGTCCTTGAGGGGGGGAGGTGTCACTGGGTGGCTGAAGGGAGTGTTATGGGGTGCAGAACCCCCTCACGTAGTGGGTTACAATGATGAACCCCTGGGTTCAGGAAGGATACCTTTTGAAAGAATGCAACAATTATCTTCTGTTTTGGGGTAAACAGAGATAGATAAGAAGTCCTGATAAATTTCCTTTCCCTGTCTGCTAGCCAGAGTTCTTTATTGGTATTTTATTTCAAAATTGTGATCATGTATATATGTGGGTTTAGAAAATAACATCCTAATTTTATTTATGTTTGTTGGTCAGTGAAATTTCAGTCTGTACAGAAAAGCTATGGATCAGTTTTGTAAAACAAGGGCTTTTTTAGCAGTATAGTCTCAAGGAGACCTGCTTTCCATCCTTATCCTTATCTTTCCATCATAAGAGGTTTAAAGGAAAAAAATTAGTGTTCAAACTTACCAAAAATGGGTTTTTGTTTAAAATCATTATAAATGTTTTCCATCTCAGCATATTAAAGTTGACTAACTATATTATTATATTTAATTTCCTGGTCTTGAAAATAGATAACTAGCCTACTTGTCAAAAGGCTTGCTTTAAGGCTTACAATGCTTAAAAGGTTTCAGATCTCTAAATTTAAAATGGACTCTGTAATACTAAATGCTTTAAGAATTTTTTTTTGAAATATGTGAGTTCCTGCTAAAACATGTGTTTTAAGTGTTGTTTGGATGTAAACAAAAGTTCAATGTAAACCTGACTATACCATAGATTTTGTTCAATTCTAGTGCTTATCTCAGTTTACCAATTGAACTATGAACTGAAATTTACAACTGATGAGTACTATGTTAAAGATAGTGTTTCAATAATGTAATCCTTTAAATCAGGTTTTGAAGTCATACTGAATGGAATGTTTATTTGACGTATGATGGTAAAAGCAAGTCAGAGTAGGTGAAGAGGTATGTTGGATTTCAGTGTGGAAGAAAGAAGGACTTTGGTCTAAAGTCCATAAAGCTTGAGTATGCAGATTTGTGAAGGAAGAATGGAAATTGTTTTCTGCTTTTTAAGCAGAGGGTTTTGAAGGAGAGAGAGAGAAGGTGAAAGAGAACAGATAGATGTTCTGCTCTCATAATGGGATCTTTAACTTAGGGACAATTTCTAGAATTGGTGTATGTAGTTTTGGAAAAATCACAAACGATCCTGGAATTTCTCTTGAAATTCTCTAGAGAGATTCTTGAATATGATCTAGCCCTGATTTGTATTTACTGTAGAGCTAACCAATTCAATATTCCTATTCCTTATTTCAGGTTTTGTGAATAAATTGGGATAAATTAATTATTGTCAAAATATGTAAAAATAACTGCTAAAATGTAGACTCATAGGCTTTAAGGAATCCTTGGAATGGGCAAGTGATCAGCCCAGTAGCAGGAGAGAGGCTTGTTTGAGGTATGTGGACATTTTTTTTATCTGTTGACAAGCAGAACTTCTCTCAGCTGAAATGGGTAAGACTCGTCTTTTAAGGCAAAAAAGGCTTCTGGGATCCAATGGCGATGAAGCACTCTAAGGAGAGAGAAAGTCCTAGGATGGTTAAGAAGGGCAACTAAGAGCTCAACTTGGATTGGACCTTCCTGACTGACAAATTCCCATAATCAGCACATAAGGCAAATTGTAAAACTAAAGTTTACATTTCCCCAAACAACCTATTAGGTTAATAATTGAAAATTTGGAAATTATCAGATTGTTAGGAAAGAGACTTTGAGAAGTAGGTAAAGTTTAGTAATAAATGACTTGTATCTGTAGCCTTAATTTACCACAATTGAAGTTTGGATCTTGATCTTGGGAATATAACCCAAACCTTTTGGATTTCCTCCAGAATCTGGGGTAAAGAAATTCATCTGTGAAATATTGTTACTCAAGTGTTTTGTAAGGGGGAAAAAGGGGATTTTTGGGTTCAATATATTAAAAGATAGTTGCCAGAGGACTGAACTATTAAATCCTCAATTAAGAATAATCTCAAGTCAAAACTGGCTTTTATGGGAGTTTATTTACAATTAAGAAGAGAGAGAGGAAATAAGGAAATAAGAATCTAACCCAGTAGTTAATTTACTACAATCCTTTAATTAATCCAGGTAGATCTAATTAACCCAAGCTGAGGGCCGCCCGGAGGTGAATGAAGCAAAAATTCATTCACAGAGTCTATTAAAAGAAGTTTCTTAAGAAAAGTTGAGGAAGATTCAGTCTTTAAACTCACCACATGGAATTCAAAAGAAGATATTTAAAGTAGTCTCACCAAGGTCTCAACATTCCTTCATGGACCAGAAGAGCTCCTTCATCAGCTGCCCTCTTCATCAGAAGCCCTTAGCTAAGTGAAGACCTTCTCCTTTTAAAGGGGTCACTTAGGCATCACTTCCTGTGCCTCCCTCCTAATTTGCATGTCCAATCACAATAGACACTTCTCATAGACCTCCTAGGGGGCAGGCAGTCCATTCTGATTCGTCACTTACTCTAGCACACGTGGGTTATGGACATTCCAGAATTGGAGGTGCTCTCATCTGTGGTGATTAAATCTAAAGTTGGGCAACTTAATCTAATTATTACAGTTTATAGATGCCATATTAATGTGAACTTTGCAAAAGGATATTCTTTGACAGAAACATCATATACCGTCTGTGAAAACAACTTAGGGATCAAATTTCCTAAAGGATCCATTCATGTCAGAAGATGATTTCTGAAAAAAGGGTCTGTTGGCTAAGATACCCAAATGCTAATGTTTAATATCATTTGCTATTGTACTAATTTTCTCTGTTTATATCTGTTGCTTTAGTGTTTGCCCTAGTCCTGGTTTCTACATTTCTGCCTTAGGGATTAACCGGTCACTGGACATGTCCTTCAGAGCAGGACCCAGGCATTCACTGAGGACCGCTCCTAAAGACCCTGTGCCCACAGTCCTTTCCTCCATGTTATCCTAATCCCCTTTGCTTTAGATTGCCTTATATTCTGCCTTTTCTTCTGTGTTTTAAATCATGCATGCCCAGCCATCAGGACAGATAATTCTCTAGTTCAACTTGGGGAAGCAGTAACAAATGCAGGTTCCCCTGACTGTGTATGAAACACCCCCAAAGTGGGCATCACCGCCCCCAGGTGGGTGCTGCAGTGATCCAGGGAAGCGGTGATGGCCACACTTTTTTTGTATTATATTCTATTCTGAGTTCAATAAATAGTTTCATAATTTCCAGGGGGCACTAAGTAATATTTTTTCTGGAAAGGGGGCGGTAGGCCAAAACAGTTTGGGAACCACTGGTTTAACCCATGGTCTCAGTGTCTCATGAGGCTTACCCAAACCTGAGGCTTCAAGGAGATTTGCACCCACTCCAGTTTTGGTGACTCCCCTATGGGACATGTGGACTTTGCATTTTTAATGTTGTCATTTCTCTAGTTGCTTTTAGGATGAAAGCTCTTATTGGAGTCTATGAAGATAAAAAATGATAAAGGCTGATATAATAATATAAATTAGTAGTTTAATTAAAGCCATGCTGATAGATAAAGTCGTTAGACCACGCACTTGTAAGAATTCAAAATTGCCGCCCAGCCATTATTGTTACCTCCTGTCTCTTCCTGAGTCTGCTAGCCAAGAGAGAGACTTCCTCCTAACCCAGGAGATTTAAACTGACCTCTGCGTGGTGACGTAGTCCCCACGCCCAAAGAACAGGAAATGGAAACCCATTGGACCATGGGAAATGTAGTTTTAAGGTCCCCATGTGTCCATAGAAAATATATATATACTTTTAGATGGCATTTCTCAAATTTCACTTTTACAAGTCACAGAGATGTCATTATAACCCTTTTGACTGTCCCAGCCTGGACCTCTGGACATTGCCCAAAGCCAACACTTTTCTCTCCTGACAACAGGCAGGGACAGCTTTACAACCACTCTCAGCTCTGAAGAATCTACTGAAGATTGAGACCATCGTCCCTTTTTCCCTTAGATATTTGGAGAGGGGGAGATGGCATGGGCATTGTACAGAGATGGCATGGACACTGTGCCCCTAATCCTGGCAAACTGTAAACAGGGAAATCCCCTTGCTCCTTTCTGTTCTTGTGACTCCTAGCCCAAGAACATCTGATAGATCCTGTAAGGCCCTGAGATTAGTATCACCTTTGAATAGTCCTTTAGTTTGAAATGGATATGGAGATGCACCTCCAGGCTATACCTTGATATCATCTAGTTGTATCTCAAACATCTGTCTGTCCTCTGAACTATGAAGGCCACCCCCTATTGTCTTCAGGCAGACCAAAACCCCCTACCAAATGCCTGAATGGTTACCACACTGTTGTAAAGACTATAAAAATCCCTGAACTAAAGCATCCCTGGAGCAACCCTTAAGGTTGTTCTACTCATGCTGTAACTGGAGGAGACAGCTTTTCCATCCATGCTGTTCCTACCCCCTCCCCCCAAGGAACAGGGCCCCATCTTGCTGTTCCACCTTGCTTGCTATCCCACCTTGCTATTCCACCTTTCTATCCTCCCGGCCATTCTCAACATTACTTTCCAAACTGATACATTTCTCTTTTTACTTTTAAGCTGTTTGGAGCCTTGCATTCTTGCAAAAGGTATCCTTCCCGAACCCAGGAGTTCACCGGTATAACCCACTACTTGAGGGGGTTCGGCACCCCATAACATTAGGACTAGAACACTATTCTCCATCTTGAGGGAAAAACCATTTGGGAAGTGCATGGGGGAGGCTTGATGAAATTTTGGCAGCTCTGAACACTGGACAGAAGTCATGTAGGTCTCAAACTATTTCTAACATCTTCCTCCATTATCTCCTCTACTGCCCTTCCAGTTTGGGGAGCCCCTACCCGAATTATACCCTCAAAAGTCTTCCCAGTAAGGGGAGGAATGAGCAGCTTTGGCCCACATATTCTAGTTAGGTGGGGGTGAACAGAGCACACCCCAAATAACATCAACATCCCCCTCTCTTACAAGAAGAAAATGGCAGACTCCTCCATCTTTTCCAAGAAAACCCCAAATGGCATCACCAAAGAGTCATGTTGAAACAACTATACAAGAAATTCAGATCCCCAAGCACCCAGCCCATAGCTTTCCCCAAGGGATCTGGCCTCCTGGTCCAGCTTGTTACTCTCTTCCCTACACGGGCGGGGTTGGGGGGGGGGTGGGGGAAGAGGAGGGAGGGTTTGGGAGGGGGCAATAAGAAGCAGCAGCAGCCAGCCGCCAGGCGGACTGTAGCTCCAGGCTTTGGACAGATGCCCCACCTTGCTGGGGAGTCCTGGGTGAGGGGAGGGACGGTGGCCTGGGATGGCACGAGGTCCAGCTTTCTGGCAGACTAGACTTCACTGAGCAGCCGCGGTGCACGAGTCCTGTGTCAAGTCTCACTGACCCTGCGGAGCTCCTCCAGTCCAGCTGTTCTCTGCACCTGTAGTTTGGGGCCAAGGAGAAAAAAGATGGAGGAGCTTGGCTGGGGACGGGGGCCCCAGGGTCCCGAGCTACTCCTTCAGGTGTACTTAGCTGGGGTTTAGTGTGGGGAGCTAAGATTGTCCACCTCGTTGCCCAACCTTCAAAATAAAACGGCAACAACAAAAAATAAACCTAGAAGAAAAGGACACATTTTTGCACTGATTGTCTCGAATTGTAGGTAGGGGGTTGTCCCGGAAAAGAGGGGAGGGGAGGGAAGCATCCAGGAGGATCCTTTTCGGGTGGACAAATTCCCAGATCCCATAAACACGCACACACATACACACCCTCAATAAACCCCAGTGACTCCCTATTGCCGATACAAAATGTTCTGGTATTCAAAGCCCTTCATAACGTAGCTCCCTCTTACCCTTCCACTCTTATTATACCTTACTTCCCAACAGGTACCCATTAACAGTGACCTTTTGGCTCCGTGTCTCAGCTCTGGGTATTTTCTCTTGATTGTCTCCAATGCCAGGATGCTCTCCCTCCTCAGCTCTTACTATTGAACTCTCTAAATCTTCCTTTAAATCCTGATTAAAATCCTGGTTTCTCCCAGAGAGCCTTCCCTATCTGCTCTTAATCCAGTGCTTCCCCCTTTTCAATGATTTCTTCTTAATGAATGTTTGTTTTCATGTTTGTCTCTTCAATAGATTGTAAGCTTCTTGAGGTCAGGAACCATCTTTTGCCTCTTTATGTGTCTTGGCACATAGTAGTTATATGAAAGAATGAAGGAATAAATACAAATGTTTATCGTTTGATGTCACCCCTGCGGAAGTCTGAGCCTTAAAGCAAAAAGAATATATTAATTAAAAGAACTAACAAAATGGAATGAATAAAGGAATAAAGAAATGAAAAAAAAGTCTTCAGATGGTTAGTATTGATCAGAGGTGTCCTCTTGGCTCCTTGTTCTCAGTGGCATTCCCACCCAAGCTCTGGAGGGAAGCACTTTACCTCCTAGCCAGATGAAGTTCACTGTGTGCCTGCAGTCAGGAGGTGGAGGGGGCAGCACCTGGGGCTTCCCAACTATGGTATTGATGACACCAACCACCACCTTCACCCAGAGCTAGGGTTGACTTCTGCCTCCCCCATCCTCAGGCTCTTTCATCTGTTTCATTTTCAGATCTCTATGGACTGGCACTACGCTGGACCCCAAGACATTCTCACTAGAACTAAGGAGATGCTTGTGGGAGAAGTGGGATGGGGCTGGGGACCACAATCTCCCTAATTGAATAAGAAAATGAAGGCAATAGAATCTCATCGTTGCCAGGAAACACATCTGGTGGGGCAGAGGGGAAGGAAGTACTGAAACATATATTAATGAAATAAAAAAGAGGATTAATGAATCAAATACGTGATTTAAAAATTAGAATGCCAGGCTTCCGGGTTAAGATGGCGGCAGAGTAAGAAGCAGCTCTTAACCTCTCCTGACCGAAACATACAAAACTCCTCAAGGGGACATAAAAACAAGTCCAGACGAACGGAGGAACCCCACAACAGGGCACAGCGTGGAAGGTACGTGGAATCGAGACATTTCCAGGCTATAAAAGGCTCTCACTCCATCGCGGGCTGAGCAACCGCCCCACCCCCAACCCCTCCACACTCATCTATAGCTCCGAACCCAGCTAAAAAGAAATAGGGCAAGTTTGGGGCACCCATCAAGTCATCAGCAGCTCCGGGACCTGTTCCTGAGAGCAGCAAGACTTAGGACCCCATTAAGTCAAAAAAAGCACGCGAAATCTGAGCGCGCGCGCCGGAGCAGGACGCTGGGCGCAGAGTGCCGGCTGAGTAGAGGCGTGGGTGGAGGCAGAACTAAAGCCTAAGTGGGGAACCAGTGCAGACGGGTATACGACTGTGGAAGCAGCGCCCTGAGACTTGTAAAGAAACCTCCAGCAGAGGATCAAGCAAGAGGGCCCACCAGGGGGCTTGACCTTGGAAAAAACCAGAACTCAGACCTCAGGAGCCAATAGATTGCGAACAGACACTGAGCCCGAGGATAAAGCTGAGAAGCTGCTGGGCTAATGATGGCTACTCAGCATCAGGAGGTTCAGAAGAGAAAGAATAATAACAAAAAGAAGAAGTCTTTAACACTCGACAGCTTTTACACAGAGAAAATCCAGACAACCGAGCAAACAGAGGAGGAGAACAAATAAGCATCCGGACCCTCCTCAAATAAGGAAAACTCCTCACAAGCTATGGAAGAGTTCAAAACTGAGATTCTGAGGAAAATGGAAGAGATCTGGCAAGAAAATAACAGTTTAAAAGGTAGAATCTTGCAATTGGAAAGTGAGGCTCAGAAATCAAATGAACTGATAAGCAAATTGAA
>NC_058130.1:302858693-302908560 GCF_016433145.1 Gracilinanus agilis | reverse complement strand
AGAGAGAGAGAGAGAGAGAGAGAGAGAGAGAGAGGAAAGGAAAGACAGAGAGAGAGGCAGAGAAGGAGGGAGAGAGAGAGAAGGAAGGAGGGAGGGAGAGAGAGGAAGGGAAAGACAGAGACAGACAGAGAGAAATCGATTGTCAGAACATCCTTATGGAGATAAACTTCCAGGTAAATACAGAGTTTCTTAGAAGGAACTCCCAAAGATAATGGGAGGCTAAGGCAGGTTGCTATCAGCCTCTACTATTAGTTCACAATTCCCATTGCCATAGCAGTCCATGACTTTCTTTCCACCACTCTGCTCCTCGCCTCTATCTCCTTTGTTTCTGTACTATCAAGGTGGTTTCAAATTGCCCAAGAAGAGTACAATCCAGTCTGTTTGAGCCTTGCAATGTGCATACACTAAAAGGGGGAGGGCAGAAATAGAGAGGTAGAGAATGTTATTCCTTGAAATTACAAACCCTGTTGTTCCTAGTAAGGTTTTGGATGCCTCTTCTTTCGCCAGCAAGAGAGTTGCACAGTGTCAAAGGTATGTTACCAAGGAAAGAGGGATTCTAAGAGGGAGAGAAAAGAAGAGAGAGGAGTAAATTCCAGGCATAAGGGATAGCCTGTAGGAAAACCAAAATATGTAATATTATTTGTGAGAAATAGTAACAAAGTCAATTTGATAGAATGAGTGAAGAGGAATAATGAAATAAAGGAAAATAAAAAATAAAGAAATAAAAAAAACAACCCTGAAAAAACAGATAAGAGGCAGCCTGTAAAAAAGCTCTAAATGTCAAGCAAAAGCATTCTATTTTTCCCTAGAGACAACATGTAACAACTAGTTTTTATTGAGCAGTGAGCAACAAGGTCTAACTCTGCTTACTTTGGTACCTGTATAGACAATGAATCAAAGAGGAGATCCACTTCAGCTAGGAAAGCCAGTTAGGAAACTACTGCCATTGTCCAGATGAGAAATGAAAAGGGACCAAATTAGGCTGAGTCATGTGAATGGTGAGGAAAAAAGCAAGAGATGTTATAAAGGCTGAACCTATCAGATTTGAAAACTGATTAGATATGTGAGGTTTGTGAGGAATTGAGAATGCTTCTGAGATTCTGAACCCAAGGGCAGGTATCCCTTTCATATTGCAGGGTTTGGGGGACTAGAATCCCTAATATCTGGAAAATCCAAGTAAAATTTTATGGCCCTCCATTCATACCAGAGAAGTCTTAATTTTTTCTTTTTCTTGTATAGGTTATTTACAGTACCTTATTGTAAAGTATAGTACTCTACATATATTTTATGCATATCTGAGTTTCTAAACTTTTTTGTGTCATCTGCTGGCCTTTGTGTGTTGTCTGCAGATTCTGCAAAACTCCCCCAAAATTTCCATTTAATTTCTTATGCTGACCTATGATGTATTGAAACTACAATGGTGAAAGTCACAGTGTACAAGGGATATCTGTGATTGAAAGAGTGGTGGTACCTTCAACAAAAAATAGGTAAGTTCAGAAAAAAGAGTTGGTTTTAGGGAAAGATAAAGCAGAATTTCTGGGCCAAAGTGTATGCATAGCTTTATAGCTTTTTGGGCAAAATTCCAAATTGTTCTCCAGAATGGTTAGAACAGTTCACAACTGCACTAAGAGTACATTAGAATACCTAATTTTCTACATCCCCTCCAGCATTTATAATTTTCTTTTTTTGTCATGTTAGCCAATCTGAAAGGTGTGAGCTGGTACCTCAAAGTTGTTTTCATTTTCATTTCTCTAATCAATGGTGATTTAGAGCATTTTTCCACTTGACTTGGTTTTCTTCTTTTGAAAATTGCTAGTTCATATCCTTTGGCCATTTATTAATTGGGAAATGGCTTAGTCCCCTATATACTTAAGAAATGAGGTCTTTATTAAAGAAACTTGCTGTAAAAATGATTTCCTCCAGTTTTCTGCTTTTTTTCAAATTATGACTGCATTGGTTTGTGAAAGCCTTTTAAATTTCATGTAATCAAAATGATCCATTATGTTCCTATGATCCTCTTTATCTCTTATTTATTCATAAAATCTTCTTTTATCCATAGGTCTGATGGGTAATATTTTCCATGGTCCCCTTTTTTGCTTATAATAATTATATTATTTAAATAATGTATTCATTTTGACTTTATTTTGGTTTACAGTGTGACAGGTTGGACTATGCTGAGTCTCTGCCAGACTGTTCTCTAGTTTTTCCAGTAATTTTTGCCAAATGGTGAGTTCTTGCCTCAAAAGCTTGGATCTTTGGATTTATCAAACACAAATTACTATGGTAATTTACTACTATGAATTATATATACCTAATCTATTTCACTAACTCCGCCAAGGATGGTCCCAAGCCCGGCTGAAAAAGGAGGAGGGTTGGGCGTGGGGCTAGCAACCTCACCCCGTAAAAATCTCACTTGCTACAGAAACTGCAACCTCATTAAACTAACAAAACCAACGATCGCCTAGTCTGGAAGATTGTTCTCCAACAGAGTCCATGAGGCGTGCTGGCGAAAGCACTTCTGACGACCAAGGCAAAAACCAGAATAGCGACATGGAACGTAAGAACCTTATACGAAAGCGGGAAACTTGCTCAAGTAGCAAAGGAAATGAAAAGAAACAACATCAGGGTCCTCGGTTTATGCGAGACCAGATGGAATGGAAGCGGCCAGACCAGTCTGATATCAGACGAAACCATCATTTACTCTGGCCATGAAGACCCGGACCACGTCCACACCCAGAGTAGCCCTGCTCATGACACTGGAAGCTAAAAAGGCGCTGATAGGTTGGGAACCAATCTCGTCAAGGCTTATGTCAGCAAGGTTTAACTCAAAAGGAAGGAAGATCACCATCATCCAATGCTACGCACCCACCAATGCGGCAGAGGAAGGGGAAAAAGAAGCGTTTTACAGCTCCCTACAGGCACTACTTGAAGGCGAAGATCGTTATGGGAGACTTGAATGCAAAGGTAGGAGAAGATAACACAGGAAAGGAACGCATCATGGGAAGGCATGGAGTTGGCACCTGTAATGAAAATGGAGAGCTCTTTACGGATTTCTGCTCCTTCAACGATCTTGTTATTGGGGGTACTATATTCCCACACAAGAAAATTCATAAGTCAACCTGGACTTCGCCTGATGGAAGGACCGAAAATCACATCACAGTTTCCCGCAAGTGGAGAAGAAGCCTTCTAGATGTTAGGGCAAGACGTGGTACAGATGTGGCCTCGGACCATCAACTCCTGGTGGCAACTTTTAGAATCAAGTTGAAATCATTCAACGACCCTTCAGGCAGATTACACCACAAGTTCAACGTGCAAGTCCTAAAGACCAGAGAGAAGAAAGAAGCATTCAATTGCGAAATCAAGAACAGGTTCGCAGCCTTGACAGGACTCACGGGAGTGGCAGTTGAAGACCACTGGACCAAACTCCAGCAGACCTGGAAGACCACCTGCGCAGAAGTCCTGAGAAAGAGAGAGAGAAAGCACAAGGAATGGTTAACACAAGAGACATGGGCCCAGATACCGCAGAGAAGAGATTTGAAACAGAAGATCAGCCAGTGCCAAGATCAGCAGGAGAAAGAAGAATTCCGAGCACAGTACTGGGAAATTAACCGTCAGGTCAAGAAGAGCGCAAGATATGACAAGAGGCGGTTCATTTACGATATGACCGAAGAAGCAGAAACAGCAGCTGGGCAGGGGAACATGAAGAGGTTATACGAAATAACAAGAACTCTATCGGGAAAGAATTACAACCCTAGCAAGCCAGTGAAGGATAAGACTGGCAAGACAATAACAAGTGATGCAGGGCAGAGAGCCCGCTGGGCAGAGCATTTCGAGGAAATTCTGAATCGACCGCCTCCACCAACTGTTCCGGACATACTGCCAGCCACTGAACTACTCCAGGTGAATACGGGCCCACCTACCAAAGCTGAGATCATCAAAGCCATTAAGACCATGACAAACAGCAAGGCTGCAGGTCCAGATGGCATTCCCCCTGAGGCACTCAAGGCAGATCCAGAAATGTCAGCGGAGATGCTACAGCCCCTCCTACAGAAGATCTGGGAACAGGAACAAGTCCCAACAGACTGGAAACTAGGCTACCTGGTGAAGCTACCCAAGAAAGGTGACCTATCCCAATTCAGCAATTGGCGAGGAATCATGCTTTTATCCACTCCCAGCAAAATCCTGACTAGAGTAATCTTAGAAAGACTGAAGGAGGCCTTGGACAAGAAACTGAGAACAGAACAAGCAGTGTTTCACCAGCACAGATCGTGCACTGACCACATCGTTACCTTACGATGACCATCATCGAACAGTCCATCGAGTGGCAGTCCCCCCTCTACATGACTTTCGTGGATTTCGAGAAGGCATTTGACAGTGTGGGCAGGAACATCATCTGGAGATTGATGCAGCACTACGGGATTCCCCTGAAGCTCATCAACATCATTCAGTGACTATACGAAGACTCTACCTGCCAGGTCATCCAGAATGGGAAACTGACGGCTCCCCTCACAGTGAAGACCGGAGTGAAGCAAGGTTGCATGCTCTCGCCCCTTATCTTCTTGATGGTCATAGACTGGACCATGAGAAGAATTACCAAGGACAGCAACACGGGCATCCAATGGACTCATACCAAATAGCTTGAGGACCTTGACTTCGCGGATGACATCTGTCTCCTTTCTCACAAGCAGCAGGATGCGCAATCCAAACTTGCACGACTCTCTGAAGAAGCAGAGAAGACAGGTCTGAAGATCAACAAGAAGAAGACCGAGGTGATCACAGTCAACAGCACACAGGACCTGCCAATCCAACTACAGGGAGAAAACATCAAGGAGACGGACCACTTCACCTATTTGGGTAGCATAGTCAGTAAGGACGACGGGGCAGATGAGGACATCAGAAACGAATCAACAAAGCCAGACAGGCATTTAACACCCTGCGGTCTGTCTGGACCTCCAGAGCACTGTCCCTCGTCACTAAGCTCCGAATCTTCAACACCAACGTAAAGGCCGTCCTCCTATATGGATCAGAAAGCTGGAGAGTGACGAGCGCGAACACCAATAAACTCCAGGTCTTTGTTAACAGATGCCTACGTCACATCTTGAACATCAGATGGCCTGAAAAGATTTCCAATACCAGACTCTGGGAAAGAACAATCCAGTATCCCATTAGTCAGATGTAAAGAAGCGAAAGTGGAGATGGATAGGACATACACTACGAAAACCGGAGGACAACGTTGCCAGACAAGCAGTGAGCTGGAACCCACCAGGGAGGAGGAAAGTCGGAAGGCCAAAACAGACCTGGCGAAGATCTGCCGAGAACGAAACAAAGGCCGTCTGAATGACATGGGCCCAGCTGGGGGAAGTTGCCCAGAACAAAGTCCGTTGGTGTGAGATGGTTGCAGCCCTATGCTCCTCTGGGAGCCAACAGGAATAACACAACACAATCTATTTCACTGAATTGCCATTCTATTTCTTAGCCAATTCTAGACTGTTATTCTTTGTATTACATTTTGAAATTTTGTACTACTAGGCTGCTTTGCTACAATTTTTTTCATTGATTCTCTTGATATTCTTGACCTTTTATTATTCCAGATGAATTATTATTTTTTCTAGCACTATAATTAATTTAGGAAAATTGTCATTTTCATTATATTGGCTCAGCTTACCATGAGCAATTAATATTTCTTCAATTGTTTATATTTGCTTTGATTTTTATGAAAAGTGTTTTGTAATTGTGTTGCCAAGTTTGTTTTGGCAGGTAGAGTCCCAAGTATTTTATAACATCTACAGTTATTTTAAGTGGAATCTCTTGATTTCTTCCTACAGTGTTTTGTTAACAATATATAAAAATATTGGTGATTTATATTGATTTATTTTATACTCTGCAACTTTGCAAAAGTTGCTAATCATTTTGACAGTGTTTTAATTGATTCTCTAGGATTCCCTGGTTTTCCATCATATCTGTGTAAGGGTTAAATTTAATGGTTGGACAATAATTTTCTGAAATTATGTGGTTGCCAATATTTATTATATCTCAGTCAGAAATTTATTTACAAATATTTTCAAAATGGAGAGGAAACAATAAAGTAGAGAAATGTGAAGAGATTAGAGAGGTTATCTATCCTATAAACTTAAATGTTTACTTTGGTTTTGCTTAATCCAGAAGAAATTAATTAACTCTCCACCAGGAAGGCTGGTAGCAAGTAACCAGGTGGCCTTCTCCAAGATGGAAGCTAGTCTCTTAGGAAACTAGGAGAAGAATCAACCTTTCGCTTGCCCAACGAAGTAGTCCAGAGTCTAAGTTGAAGCCAAGTTCCAAGCCCAAGATCCAAGCTGCAGTCTCCAGGGAAACTCCCTTGAAGACTCTCCCCAGGCATTCTCTTCTCAAAGACAATCTGCTCTGAGAGAGTTCTGGGCTTGCTTTTATGGTGACTTCTTGTCCCTACCCCTCTTCACAGTTAGTGTTAATTCAAGTTAGACAGTAAAGAATTCTCTTTCACATCCGCAAAGAGTAATAGTTTTATTTCCACAGTGCTTATTTTTATTCCTTATATTTCTTGTTTTTGTCATGTTGTGTGTAGTATAGAGAAGGGGTCATATAGTTTTTTCAAGCTTTGGCTGAGTTCCAAAAGCTGTTAGGAGTTTGGAATCTTGAGGAAAACACAGTTGATTAGGGTCTCCAGTGGAGGGAGGTTGTCTGATCAGCCGAGCTGCCTCCTTACCTAGCTGTAGTATTGAAATTTAGCCTAGCTTTGATATATTTACTTAAGAAATTATTATTTTGGATAAACCCTTTATATCTTCCTTCCCTAATATTATTTCTTACCTTCCCTCCCTTACCTTATATGTCTGCGGAGTTAATAAGGAGAATAATTAGAGAGGAGTTCAAATCTGTGAAGGGTTAATTGTTATTTGACAGTATTAGATATAAAGAAACTAGTCAGTCATCTTTTATTCCCTTTAGTTATCAATAGTATTTTGTAAGTTGAGTTAAAGGCTGATCCTTACTCAGACTCCATCTCTGACTCCCTTCCCCCACCTGAGGTTCCTGAGACAACTGTTAGGGCTTTCCTTTGATCCACTTTCCTGACAAATCATCCTCTAAAGATAATAAACCCTTTTGTGTTTTCAACAGAACTATTAGTATAATTTGTCTGTTATTTATTAAGAGAGGGAAGAAGAGGGAAAGAACCAACACACTCTGGGCTTGAAGGGAAGCTGGGGTACCCATCTTGAAGGAAGGTGTAACTTCAAAACAAGTCCCTTCCTGTGAAATTAACTAAACCCTGTTTGTTAATTTCAGTTTAGTCTATTTCCCTCAGCCTGTGTTTGAGTCTAAGTCCCAGTCTGTAAAGTCTGCTGTTTATCTGTTTAGTTTAATTTCTCCTCTCCCTGAAGATCTCTGTTTCCCTTCTGTGTTATACTCCTGACTTCAGCCCTATTATATCCTGAATCTCCTTAATCCCAGCCTACCTGTAACCTAGATTACCTACTTAGCAAGTCTCTGACAACCTCCTTTCAAATTCCCTTATCCCACACACCTTTCCTCAAATTATCCCCATTACATGTGGTAGCTAGTCATTCTAATACAATATTGATTAAGAGTGGTGATAATAAACAGCTTTGCTTTACTCCTGATCTTATTGAGAAGGTTTCTAGTTCATTTCTATTGTAGATAATACTTCTTGGTTTTATATAGATACTATTTATCATGAGGCCTACTTATCTGTGCTTCCCAGTACTTTTATTTGGAAAGTGATGCATTTTATCAAAAGTCTTTTCTCTAGCTATTGATAAAATCATACAATTTTTGTTGTTTTTGTCATTGATATGATCAATTATACTTATAGTTTTTTTTACTATTGAACTTATCCTGTATTCACTGTATGAATCCCATCTGGTCATAGTGTATAAACTTTGTGATATAATTTTGTGATCTCCTTGCTAGTATTTTATTTAAAGTTTTTGCATCATATTCATTAGAGAAATTGGTCTGTAAGTTCCTTTCTGTGTTTTTTTCTCTCCCTGAGTTAGGTATCAAAACTACATTTATTCAGCAAGTATCACTGATAAAGATATAATTTCTCAAATATGTAGAGAACTGAGTCAAATTGATTTTTGAAAAGATATTTTACTTTACCATTTTCATGTAATAATAATTTTCCACCTAAGTTTTTTGAAGTTATATGACCCAAATTGTCTTCCTCCCTTCCTTCCTTCCCCCTTCCTGGAACTGGTAAACAATTTGATCTGGGTCATACGTGTATTATCATGCTAAACATATTTCCACATTGTTCATTTTCGCAAAAGAATAATCATACAAAACCAAAATCCCTGAATAAAAACCCAAATAACTAAGTGAAAAATAGTATGCTTTGATCTGCATTCTGACTCCAACAGTTCTTTCTCTGGAAGTGGATAGCATTCTTTCTCATAAGTCCTTCAAAACTGTCTTGGAGTTGGGCAGCTGGGTAGCTCAGTGGATTGAGAGGCAGGCCTAGAGACGGGAGGTCCTAGGTTCAAATCCAGCCTCAGACACTTCCCAGCTGTGTGACCCTGAGCAAGTCACTTGACCCCCATTTCCCACCCTTACCACTCTTCCACCTAGGAGCCAATACACAGAAGTTAAGGGTTAAAAAAAAAGTACAAAATAAAAAGTACAAAAAAAATTTTCTTGGATCATTGTATTGCTGAGAGTAGCTAAGTCTTTCACAGTTGATCATCATACAATATTGCTGTTACTATATACAATGTTCAGTCAATTTTGCTTATTTCAATTTGCATCAGTTCATATAGGTCTTTCCAGCTCTTTTTTTTAATTTTATTTTTTAATTCAAACCCTTACCTTCCCTCTTGGAGTCAATACTGTGTATTGGCTCCAAGGCAGAAGAGTTGTAAGGGTAGGCAATGGGGGTCAAGTGACTTGCCCAGGGTCACACAGCTGGGAAGTGTCTGAGGCCGGATTTGAACCTAGGACCACCCGTCTCTAGGCCTGGTTCTCAATCCACTGAGCTACCCAGCTGCCCCCTTTCTAGCACTTTTTGAAATCATCTTATTCTCATTTCTTATAGCATAATAGTATTCTACTACCATCATATACCAAAATTTGTTTATCCATTCCCCAACTGATGTTAAATTTACAAAAAAATATTGTTCATTCTCCAATTGATGGTGAAAGGATATGATGAGGCAATTTTCAGAAGAAAGTCAAAACTATCAAATCAAAGCTATATCAAGGTCATATGAAAAAGTGCTCTAAATCACTCGATTAGAAAAATGCAAATTAAAATAACTCTGAAATGCCACCTCATACCTATCAGATTGGCCAATATGACAGAAAAGAGAAATGATAAATGTTGGAAGGGACATGAGAAAATTGGGACACTAATGCACTGTTGGTAGAGTTGTGATCTGATCCAATTATTTTGGGGAACAATTTGGGACGATGTCCAGAGGGCTTTAAAATTGTGCCTACCTTTTGATTCAGCAATAGCACCCCTATGTCTATATCCCAAAGGAGGGGGCAGAGGAAGGACAAAGGATCTATTTGTATAAAAATAGTTATAGGAGCTTTTTTTGTGGTGGCAAAGAATTGGAAATTATGGGGATATCCATCATTATGGGAAGGGCTGAACAAGTTGTGGTATGTGATTCTTTTTTTTTTTTTTTTTTTTTTTTTTTTTTTTTTTTTGGTATGTGATTCTTAATGGAACATGAATGTACTATAAGAAATGATAAACAAGATAGTTTCAGAAAAATGTGGGAAGATTTAAATGAACTGATGATGGAAAGTGATGTGATCAGAGCCAGAAGAACATTGTATACAGTAAAAGCCATATCTTATGATGAACAACTATGAATGTTCTAGCTATTCTCAGCAACATAGTGATCCAAGACAATCCCAGATTCATGATGAAAAATACTGTCCACAGCCAGAGAAAGAACTGATAGAGTCTGAATACAGAGCAAAACATTCAATATTTCACTTTCTTTCTTATACTTTTTTGTTGTTCAACATCTCTTCCACAAAATGAAGAATACAGAAAAATGTTTTACGTGATTACACATGTAAAATCTGCATCTTATTTAGCAACTCAGGGAGGGAGCACAAGAAGGAAATATTTCAAAATTTAAAAAAAATCAAAATGTTAATAATTATGTTTACTTGTAAATGTGGAAAAAATAAAATACTATTTTAAAAATATATTTGTGTCATAGCAGAATTCAGTAAGACTCTTCATTTGTTTTTAAAAATAGTTTTCATAGTATTGGAATTAATTGTTTCTTAAAGTTTTGGAAGAATTCACTTGAAAATCCATCTGTATCTGGGTTGTTTTTTTTTTAAAGAGATCATTAGTAGCTCTTTCATTTTGTTTTTCTAAGATAAGGTTGTTTAAGTATTCTATTTCCTTTTTCCATTAACCTAAGCAAATTTTTTTGGTAAAGTCCATTCCACTTAGGTTGTCAGTTTTACTGGCATTTAGTTTGGTAAAATAATTCACAATAATTGCTTTAAGTTCACCTTCACTAGAGGTGCCTCCATCTTTTTCATTTTTGATACTGGTAATTTGATTTTCTTCAGGGTTTTTTCCTAGATCAAATTGACTAGTGTTTTATCTGTTTGCTATTTTTTCATAAAACCAGCTTCTAATTTTATTTATTAGTTCAGTGTTTTTTTTACTTTACTATTATTACTCTTTCTCCTTGATTTTCAAGGTTTCTATTTTGATCTTTAATTGAGGATTTTAAATTTGTTTTTCTTCTAGTGTTTTTAGTTGCCTGCCCAGATCATTGAACTGCTCTTTCTCTCTTTTATTGAAATATGCATTTAGAAATGTAAATTTTCTTTTGGGCTTTGGCTGCATCCCACAAATTTTTGTATATCATTGTTGTCTTTTTTAATGAAATTATTTATTATTTCTGATTTGATATTTGACCCACTCATTCTTCAGAATTTGATTATTTAGCTTCCAATTAATTTTTAAACTATGCTTCCACAGCCTATTATTCAATGTAATTTTTTTGTTTCATTATGGCCTGAAGAGGGTGTACTTAATAGTTCTGTGGCTGGTTATAAGATTTTTATGCCCCAATATATGGTCAATTTTAAGAAGGTGTCATGTACAAATTGAAAAATGGATATCCTTTTTATTGCCATTTAATTTTCTCCAGCAGTCTATCATATCTGACTTTTCTAAGATTCCATTCATCTCCTTAATGCCTTTTAACTTTATTTTACAGTTAGATTTATTTGGCTCTGAGAGTGAAAAGTTGAGATCCCTCACTAGTATAGTTTTACTATTTGTTCCTATAAGTCATTTAACTATCTCTTTAAGAATTTGAATGCTGTACCATTTGGTGTATGTGTGTGTAGGTATGTGTGGGTATGTTTATGTACATGTATATAGAACTTCATTGTTTTTGGAACCTTTTAGTTTTCCTGTTTATCTCTTTTAATTACATATATTTTGCTCTTGTTTTATCTGAGATCATGACTATTACCTCTACCTTTTAAAATTCAGCTGAAGCACAATAAATTCTGCTCCAGTACCTTATTTTAACTTTAGTGTGCTTCTTGTAAACATCATATTGTTGAATTCTGGTTTCTAATCAGTCTGCTATCCACTTTCATTTTATAGGTGAATTCATCTAATTCATAATAATGATTACTAACTGTGTATATATCCCTCTATTCCATTTTTTTCTTTTTTCTTTTATTCTTTATCTTTTCATCCTGTCTCTCCCCTAGATTCCCCTGAAGGATTATTTTGTTTCTGACCATCTCCTGCCTTTGATCTGCTATCCTTTTTTATGACTCCTTCCTTTTTTTTGGACCCCTTTCTCTCCTACTTCCATGTTGAACAATATAGATTTCTGTATCAATTGTGTGTGTGTGTATTCTACTCTCTGAATCAATTCAGATGAGAATAATGTGTAGTTATTGACCACCACTAGCTCCATTTTCCTCTCCATTGTAAAAGCTCTTCTTTGCAGGTCTTTTTTATGGGAGATAATTTCCCCCATTCTTGCCTTCTCTTCCTTCTTTTCTCAGTGCATCCCTTTTTCTTGCCCAACCATTAAAAAAAATCATCCTACCATAATTGTCCTTACATTGATAAAGATCTTAGGAGTTAAATGTATCATATTTTCACATAAGAATGCAAAGAGTTTAACTTTATTGAGTTCCTCAGGATTTCTCTTTCATTTTTCTCTTTTTATTCTTGAGTCTTTCATTTGAAATTGAAGTTTTATATTAATTTTTGGTTATTTTTTTAAAAAATCAGGAATGCTTGAAAGTCATCTATTTCATTGAATATCCAATTTTTCTCCTGAAGGATTATACTCAGTTTTTCTGGATAGGTAGTTCTTGCTTGTAATCCTAGTTCCTTTAACCTTTTGGGTTATCATATTCCAACCTGTGTGCTCCTTTAACATGGTAGCTACTAAAATTTGTGAGATCTTTCTATGGCTTCATGATATTTGAATTTCTTTCTGGTTGCTAAAAGTATTTTTTAAAAGACTCTTTTCTTTCTGTTTTAATAACAACTCTAAGACAGAAGAGCAAGGGTTAGGCAAATGGGATTTAAAAACTTGCCCAGGATCACATAGCTCGGAAGTATTTGAGGGGAAATTTGGATCTAAATCCTCCTGATTCCAGACTTGGTGTTCTATCCACTGTGCTACCTAGCTTGCCCTTAAATATCTGAGGCTGAATTTGAACTTAGGAAGATGGGCCTTTCTAGCTCCAGGCCCAACATTCTATCCATTGTACCAACTAGCTGCCCCATAAATATTTCTCTTTGAACTGGGAGCTCTGGAATTTGACTGTATTACTTCCAGAAGTTTTCATTTGTCTCATGTAATCATTAGTTTCCACTTGTTCAAGCCTACTATTTAGAAGGTTATTTTCTTTACTGAGCTTTTGTACTTATTTTTCTATTTGGCCAATTCTGTTTATTAAGATGTTATTTTCTTTGGTATTTTTTTGTGCATCTTTTACAAAGCTTTTAAATTGTCTTTTCATAATTTTCTTGCAACACTTCTACTTCTTTTCCCTATTCTTCTTTACCCCTTTGAAATGTTTTTTTTTAGCTTTTCCAGGAATTGTTGTAGGGATTCTTTCAAAATCACAATTTTTCTATGAAACATTGTTTGTAGTTATTTTAATATTATCATCTTCTTGTCAGTTTGTGTCTTGATCTTCCCTGTCACCTTAGTAGGTTTTTATGGTTGTGATTTTTTTTTTGTTTGCACATTTTTCCAGGATATTTCTTGACTTTGCACTTTATGTTAAAGTTGGGTTCTGTTCCTACAGTGGGAGAAGAAGGGGCAGTGTCCCAAACTTCAGGCTTTTTTGTGCGGCTCTTTTCAGAGATAATTCTTAGTTTCAGAAGTTTTTAATGCTTCCAAGGTAGTGTGATCTGGGGAGAGATGTGATCACTGCCTCTTTGTGATTAGAAGTTATACTGTTTCTCAAGGCTCCACCTTGGGACAGCAAGTGCTCTTTTGTCCACTGTGTAAGATTTAAATTTAGGTTTTGACTCAATATGAGAGTTATAAAAATGGTCATGCCATTTATAAAATATTAGCCTCTAAGTAAAAATGACTGTTAGCAGCTTTTATTTACAACAAGGTAGAAAAAGGGAAAGTGGGAAATGTAGAAAAGAGACAGAGCCTTAACAAACCTATCAGCCCTAAGCACTTCTCTGGTGAAGTCCAGCTCAGCTCCCAGCATGGGCTTCCCCAAATCCCAATCTCCACGTGGATTTCCCGGTAGTTCTCAACCAGAAGTCCTGGTGGTATCTTCAGCCAGAGTTCCACCAATGCAAACTCTTCCTGCAGCTCCAGGCAATCACCCAGCAAGCCTTCCCAGAGCAGAAAGCTCCAGTCCCTCACCCAGAAAGCATCTCCAGAATGATTCCAGGAAGAGGTGACTTCTTCTAAGAATCTCCCTTAAGCTCAGTTCACCAACACAGAAAAACCCAAGGAAAGAGTCCCTCCAAAAGCCAACCCAAAAGAGCCAAATCCAGGAAGACATGATCTTTTATAGTCCTTTTTTCACGTCACTTTCTGTCTCTCCCCCACTTCACAGGAACCAATCATAGCTTCTCAATTGCCTAGCACTACCCAATGGGGCAGTGTCTGTGGGATCCACCTCTTGTCCTTTGAGGATATAAACTCTTATCAGAAGGATTCACAAGTTTCTGACTGATTGAGTTAAAAGAGTGGAGCTCTCTAAATACTTGATTGAGTTAAGATAAAGAAATTTCCTTTCACACCTGGAACTGACTAGAAGGGAGTTAGGCAATGGAGTTGCCAAACAGTGCCATCCTGCACCAAGTGCTAATACAGGTGTTGCCTATAGTATCTTTCTGACCATTTGCTTGATCTCCTTACTTTCTCTGGCTTGAGAACTCTGAAAACTGCTTCTGTTGCTTTCACAGCCACCTGCAAGGTTGATTTTAAGACCACATGGACTTTGTGCCAGCCTCATCCCCAGGTCGTAGACCTCTTCTTCTGACCCCTGAGGGAAATTAATATTGAATTGCTTTATTTATTAGTATATGAAACCTTTCTTAAACCTAAGTTTTGAAGGCCAACCTTCCAAGCTAAAGTAATTTACTCCCAATCCTCAAGTCATCTAATTGGGCTAGATCCTTTTGTCTATTGATTAGAGACAAGATAGAGACCTCTGCTTCTTTAGCTCTAAATAAGAACACCTTATTTTAGACATTTGAAAGCAGGGAGGATAAGTGTTTCCCTAACTAGGTAAAGATCCATCTCCCCTATAATGAAATAATGAAAGGGGAGTTCAGTTCACTGAGTCCACCTCTTCTTGAAATGTCTACCAATGGGAGCTCCCAGAGGATGTCCAAAGGATGAACTGCCAAGTCAATCAGAAAGAGGACATACCTCCCTCTAGAAGAGAGGCAAAACTTACATATCATCTTTTGTGTGAGAGGCCGATGCAAGGACTCATCCTTTATTAATAGATTGCATGCCCTAATAATAAACAATGTTCTCAAGGAAATGGCTTCATATTATTTATTGGTTAAAATTCTGGGTGCTATACCTCTTAAGTTGTCTTGAGTGGAAAAATGTTTCACCCTGAATTTGTGTTACCTCTGTTGCCCCAGAATTTGATTTGAGGTATTATTTTAAAGTGGTTTAGAGGAGAATGTTGGGAGAGCTCAGCTTCTTCTTCTATTCTATCATCTTAGATTCACTCTAAGATGTCTGAGCAAGGAATATTTTTATTTTCATTCCATTACTTCTGTCAGTGGGTCCAGGAGAGAAAGCATAATCACTATATTAAAGGATAGTTATAGTTGACTTTTGGGGAGAGCTAGGTGAATATGTGAATATGGAAGGATCTCAAGAAGAGATTATGATTAAAGAATGTTTGTTAACAATGGAATGGTCATTTCAGAAAGCACACTGGAAGAGTTAGGAAGAGTTGAATTGGGACATAAAAGGGGAACTATTGAGGTAAATCAGGGATGAAAGAATGGAATATGGTGACAGGGGAGAGGCATTATTTTCAATCAGGAACCTAAGGATTCTGCATGACTAGGATTTTCTAAGATAAGAGGACATGGGAGTTTGCCAGCTATAGTTTCTTTTGATTTGAGCCCACCACATGAAAATTCTTGTGAATGATGGAGAGCATATTCATTTTCTTCCAAATATTTTGGAAGTAAGCAGAATTGGCTTGGTAGTATTGTACAACAATAACTCAGACATCTATGTCCAGATGCCTTTCTGGAAAGGTTGAAGTGTCAAAGATGCTGAGAGTAAACAGTTTGTTTTTTTTTCAAGTCACGAAGAGATAAAATTATCATGGGTTTAGAACTAGTAAGAGGAATTTGGGGCAGCAGCAACAGTCTTAAACTTCTCTTTGTCTTTCTCATGAGTCTTTGAAGAGACAGAGAGCAAGACTGCAGAAGCAATCAAAGGAAACTTTCTAAAAATGACTCTAACCCTGGTAATGGCTTTACTTCTTTCCCTGGCTTGCTGCTTAGCTTTGTAAGAGAATCAAGCCTGGACTGATTGAATCTACTCAGAGAAGATACTGAAACAGTCATGAATCTCTTCAATCCCTGCTTCTTTCTTTTTATTTTATTGCCACCTAGTGCTTATTTATTTTTAAAAAATTTGCTTACTGATTGTATTTTGGTGATGGTTTTTTTAGATAATTATAAGATAATTTTTTGTGTCTTTCCAATAGAGAATATAGATTTTTTTAAGGATTTATGGGTCTGGGAAGACTCATTTCCAGTCTGAGAATCAAAAGATTCCTTGGAGCTTCAAAGTTTTATGAATTTGATTAATAAATTGCATTTTTAAGTTTTCTAATTTTTTAGAAAAGAAAACAAATGGAATGTGGGTCCTTACATTATACTAAAAGCAAACAATAACAACAACATCATGAGTTAATGTTATCTTCCAGGAAACGAGTTGATTTTCAAAAGTGGTCTTTGAATTTTTTGTATCCCCTGAGGTGAAAGAAGTTATGAGATGCAGTAGAGGCAGCAACTTCAAAGTGAGGTTATTCTTAGAGACGACTTCTGGGTATAGGAGTTGGAGGGTGGGAGAAAGTGATACTCAGTCAAATTGCTCTCCCAATGAGACCAGCTCTATATATGTCTGTAGACCAGGTCCTAGCAATAAAAAATTTGGTTTCTGAGTCTTTGGTACCAAGTTGGGTTGTATATCTAACAAATTGGCTAAGATAACAAAAAGATTGAAATAGCTAATGTTGAAGGATTGACAGAACTTGGAATTAATCCACTATTATTGAAATTAATTTGGATTATGTTTAAAAAGAGTTACTAAGCTATTTATATCCCTTTACCCAAGGAAGTAGAACACAGAGTGGTTCCATGTACATCCAGATTTTCATAACATCATTTCATTGTAGTTGAGGTCTCTGATGTTGGAACAAAACAATTTTTAAAAGAAGGGTAAAGATACAAGTAGATCTTTCACATAATTTGTTAGAAGCATAAAAACAAGGGGAGAGTGGTAATTCGAAATAGGTCAGGTGATTAATGTAATTTAAGTATTATAAAAAGTTAGTTGAAGTCATTGAAAGGTTGTTGGTGGGACTCACACTCATTAGATGTCTGACTCTGAGGTATTAGTTTAACTTTGCTTGCCTTAGTTTTCTCATCTGTAAAAAGGGATAATAATAGCATCTACTTTGCTGGGTTGTTGTGAAGAACAGGTGAGATGTTAATTTTTTAAACTGGCAGTTAGTAGGCACCCTACACATGAATAAATAAATAAATAAATGCTTATTCCCTTCCTCTTGCCCTGAAAGTTCTAGGGTGTAGAGATGAGAAAGATGGTGTGATGCACATGCAAAATGAATGCCTCATTTCTCCATAATTTGGTCATTTTCCAATTTGCCTTTTGTATCACTGCCATTTTCTCATGTTATTTTTGTTAGCATTGAAGTGTATATATTAGAAGAAAGAAACACTTCATGGTATTTGCATATTGTTAAGGGAAGATTATAATTTTTAAACTCTAAGTTTCTACCTTTTGATCAGAAGCACGTGTTATACGTGTTATCCATAGCAGACAGAGTCACAGGGTTTTGTAGAAAAGATAATAAATAATGGAGACACCAGGGATGTTATAATAAACCTAAATGATTGTGGGTTTACACACTGGGTTGTATGAGAGACTAGACCAGGTTAGAGAGACCAGAGGTCACAGCTAGGCTGCTGCTAACTGACAGAAATGGCTGTTGATCAACTGCCACCACTGGGCAAGAGACTTTGAACACCAACAGGCAGGTAAAGGTTTTAACAAGTTTAATTATATTTAACTAAAATAAAGGTGGGAAAGGGATTTCTATACTTAAACCCAAAAAGACAAACCCACAGGGGCAAGGGGAGGATTTCCCTACTCTAATCTAGTGTAGGTAGGACCCAAGGAGCAGTGCAGTCTCTGGGAAGCTGATTCAAGCCTGGTACCAGCCAGACTTGAACAGCACAGCTATGGATCAGAGGGGTGGCTTTGAGGGTTCTCACAGTTTTCCAAAGAGGTTCACAGGATGCCAAAATCCTAGGTGGTCCAAGATACCAAGTAGAGTAAGTGAACTTGAGGTGCTGTCCATCAGGTCTCAAACTCCTCCTCTGCTTGTTTCTGCTCTGTAGGTCTTCTCCTCTTGCTGGAAATCCACCTCCACTCAGAATCCCAAGGAAATCAGGAAGCAGGGTCTGAGATCTCCCTGGGCTGGCAACAGTTTGCCCACCACTAATGGAGTCTCTCTCTCAGGGCACAAGGTACTACTTCCTCCTTCTTCATTCCATTATGGAATGCTCCAGGCTTCCTGCTAGGTCCACTTTAATACTTAATCAATTAACTAATCTTCCTCACAACAGTTTCTAGTTTTATATATTGCTCAATATGGAATATTCCCTAAAGACCTAGCTAAAACTATGTAAGATAAAATGATCCAATTGTTTTTGTTACATTGCTAGAACAAAAATGTACTAGCTAAAATATATCATATTTATATCATAGCCCTACAGTTGGCTTTGTGATATTTAAACTACCTGAATGCAAATCTGTATAGGCTCCAGACAAAATGGACTATATGGAAATGGTGTTTCTTAAATTTATAGTTATCTGATTTCATTCTTATATACTGGTAGTCCTCTAAGCCTTCCAATATATATTTTTCATATTATAATTATATTATATATTGTTATAATTATATTATTATATTTACAATAATAGATTTTATACCTAATTCATTTCTATTTAACAATTCTTAAAAGAATCTACTCTGTGCATTATGTTATACAACAGAGAGAAGAAAACAAACAAAACAACCCTTGCCCTCAAGTAACTTACTTTATGTGGGGCAGGATACAGCATGATAATTTGAGGTGAGGACATTAACTCAAGGATAGGGGTACAGATCAGGAAAGGCTTCATGGAAGTCTAACCTGCTTTACGCCTTGCTGAAATAACCTGTTCCATCTATCTTCTTTCTCCTTGTACTGTCACAATCTGTAACTGCCATTACCCCTTGCCTGGTCTATTGCTGTTGCTTCTTTTAGTTTTTCTTTTAATCATCTTCACACAGCTGCCAAATATATATATATATATATATATATATATATATATATATATATATATCTAATAGGTTTAATACTGCTCACAAACCATGATCTCTCTCCACTGCACCTAGAATAAAGCACAAATTTCTTATCCTAACACTCAAGACTCTCCAGAATTTGGCACCAATCTACTTTTCCAGTCTTCTCATTACTTCCCTTCATGCATTCTGTACAGGTTCCAGACAAAACAGACTCTAGGGAAATGGCATTTCTTGAATTTACTGATTCCATTCTTATATACTGGCATTCCTCCATGCCTTCCAATATATTTCCTTCACATTATTATCTGTGAAATCCTCCTTGTCATTCAAGCTTAGGTGTTCCTCACCCATGAAATCTCTCCTGATCCTCCTCACCTTAAGCAGAAGATGCTATTTTGTTCCTCATAGCTCATATTTGTCTAGAACTATTTTTGTCCTTATTACAGCCACATTTATAACATATTTACATAGCTATCTTATCCCTTGTTCCCCACTAGGATAAAAATTCTTTAAGAACTGGGGCCATGACGTTTACCTTCATGTCCTTAATGCTTAGTATAATACATTGCAAATTTAAGAATGTCATTCTTTAAATTTTTTTTTATTATTTAATTGATTAATTTAGAATATTTTTCCATGGTTACATGATTCATGTTCTTTCTCTCTCTTCCTCCCTCACCCCCTCCCAGAGCTGATGATGCCACTGAGTTATACATGTATCATTTATTAAAAGCTGTTTCCATATTATCAATATTTGCAATAGAGTGATCATTTAAAGTCAACATCCCCAATCATATCCCCATCAAATCATGTGATCAATTGTATGTTTTTCTTCTGCATTTCTACTCCTACAGTTCTTTCTCTGGATGTGGATAGTGTTCTTTTTCATAATTCCCTCAGAATTGTCCTGGATTGTTGCTTTGCTGCTAGTAGAGAAGTCCATTACATTCTATTGTACCACAGTGTATCAGTCTCTGTGTACAATGTTCTCCTGGTTCTACTCCTTTTGTTCTACATCAGTTCTTGAAGGTCTTTCCAAAGAGTGACATTCTTAAATATTTGACTAAGTTCCTTATATGTCTTGAATGTGAAGATCTTTATCAGAGGAACTTTTTGCAAAAGATTCTTTTCCACTTACCTGTTTCTCTTCTCATTTAAACTGCATTGATTTTGTTCATGCAAAACTTTTATAAAATCAAAATTTTTTATTTTATCTTCTGTAATACTCTCTATCCTTTATTTGGTCATAAACTCTTCTCTTAGGCAGAGATATGAAAGCTCATTTCTTCCTTGCTTTTCTTACATGTTTATAATCTTTACATTTTATGTCCAGGTTGTATCCATTTGGAGCTTTAAACAGCATGAAATGTTGATTTACACCTAATTTCTGTCATAATATTTACAGTTTTCTCAGAAATTTTTGTCAAGTAGTTATTGTTATTATGAATAAATTTTTTGTGATTCCAGTAGCTAGAATTTTTGTATTTTTGGAAAATGGTGCTATTGGATTCGTTTGTTTCTATGTATTATATACCTAATCCATTCTAGTGATTGACCTTTCTATTTTTTCTTATCTAATATCAAGTTGTTTCAATGATCAAATAATTTGGGCAATATTATAATTTTTATTATCACCATGACTAAGCACAAATAATTGATATTTCTCCAGTTATTTAATTCTGTCTTTATTTCTGTAAAGAGTATTTTGTAGTTGGATTTACATAATTCCTATGCATGTTTTGGTAGGTAGGCTTTCAAATATTTTATGCATTCTATAGTTATTTTGAATGTAATTTCTCTTTCTCTTTCTTATGGATTTTGTTGGAAAAATCTATGATTTCTAGGGGTTTATTTTATGTGCAAATGTTTTGTTTAAAATTTTACATCAATATTCATTACAGAAATTGGTCTACATTTTACTTATTCTTATTAGTTTGGATATCAAGATCATATTTGCATTATAGCAAACATTTATGTTATTCCTTCTTTTCCTATTTTTGGAAACAATTTTTATAATATTGGAATTAATTGTTCCCTGAATGTCTGGTAGCAACTTGAAAACCAAAACCCATCTAGATAGAATTCTATCTCTTGACACAGGGCATTTTTACTGATTCTTCCTTAAATCTGGTATTTTCTCCTTCCTTGTCTCTGCCTCTTCTGATTTTCCTGGCTTCCTTCAAATCTTACGTATCTCCCTTAATGCCTTCCTTCTGTTGATGATCTCCAATTTATCTTGTATATATTTTGTTTGTATGTAATTGTTTGCATGTGATCTTCCCAATCAGGTTATGAGCTCTTTGAGAGCAGAGACTTCACAAAACAAATTTCTTCATATCCCCAATGCTTACCAGTCCCTGGCACCTCATAGATGCTTTAAAAATACTTGCTGACTGACTTGACTTTTAATTCATGCTTTGACACTTAGTATCTATACAACTATGTCCATATCATTCACCTTTTCTGAACTCTTTTCCTATAATATTTACACTATGTTATTGGAAAAGAAAATGGCAAACTACTCCAGCATCTTTGCCAAGAAAACCCCAAATGGGATTTCAGAATCAGAAATGACTGAAAAAAATTTAAGGATTGTTGTGAAGAGTGTGCTCTATAAACATTAAAGTGTTATATAAATATACCTGTAAATTCCTCATATTATTATGCAGTAAGGCTAATGGTTAGTTTTGGATCAAACTTCTTTCTCAAAGGGAATGGATGTTTGAGAAAATGATGCTCCATAGGAATGGGTATCCTGCATCCCATTTCCACATAACTACTCACAATCAGATTAACTTTTACATAGAAATATTTACTTGGAAAGATATAATCAAAATATATAAGCAACACCAACATGTGGAAGGCATAATCTACTTTGCCCTCACCCTTTGCAATACTTCAGTCTCTATGGAAAATGAGAGGAAAAAAAAGTTTATAACTTCTTGGTTTCCATAGAGTACAATCCCAGTTCCAAGTACCACATTTCCCTTGGGTTGGAGGGCCATGTGTTGGAGTCACAAAGTAATGAGGTCAGAGTGGTTTGTCCCAAGAATGAAGATTCAGACTTTGACCTAAGGCAGAAAATGTAGCTTTATTGGGTGGGCTCAATATTGGGTGGGTCTGGTCAGGGCAATGAAATGGCAATTGGAGGGATCAAGATTTTTAGATTTATTGAGGGTTTAGGAGATTGTCTCCTCTCATTCTTGGGAATATCCACCTTTTCTCAGAATTTTCCTTCTCTGAGTGTTTTGGAACATTCCAGGCTAAAACTCCCTGGAAAATGGGTGTTGATGAGGCGGTTATCCTTTCAGGTGGAGGTGTGTTTTAAGGATCAACACATCATATGGTGAGCTTAGGACACAAAAACAGAGAAAGGGGATCTGGGCATGTTTGGAGAATTTTCTTTGAGTGCAAAGAACAGTGCCCATTTGGTATGTTCTCTCCTGTGTCCTTCTTACATCACTAGTTAACCTTTATCTCAGGTACCCTCCTCTACAAGTTTGGAATGTTTGGCAAGGTTTTATCTGGTAGGTGGAAGGCATAGGGAAAGCACAGGGTAGTATGTATCATGGGTGTAAAGCACTGGATTGGTATATACTTTTCCTCATCCTATTTTGCTATATTTGCTAACTGGTGAAAAGCATAGAGTCTCATCTCAAAGCACAGGATCTCTAAGCACAGGGTTCCATCTCCATCACTGCTCACCCCATCACAGATACGCTAACCTTTCAGGGTTTTCACACTGAATTGACTGACCGACTGCACCATCCCACATGCAATCTGGATTCCAAGGCCACTATGGCTCAAACTCCTGGTCTAATGAGTATCACCTGAAGCACCTGCATGATGATGAAGAACACAGAACAGAAACAAACATCCCCAGACCCATTTCTCAGAGCACAGTGAGAGAGAACAAGAGGAAGAAGTCCTCCTTTCATCAGTTCAGTTCATGGTATATCAATGTGGGTCCTTTCTCCAACTATCTCAGCAAGGACACAAGAGACAGAAGGTTTTCAGACTTTGGAGAATGGGAGCACTCCAGAGAACAGAGAGAAGCTGTACACCCAGGCAAAAGGATACCCCCAGACCTGTCCTGGGGCATGGCTATGAGTAGTAGCTTCATCTGTCCCCTACCCACTTCTGGGTCATAGATTTAGGGAAGACAGAGAAGGGGATTTGAGCCTGGGAGTGATGTTCCTGGATAAGGAGGCCCTGGCTTATGTATAGAGAAAGGAGGAAGTTCAGAAACCAGAAGGTACAGCTGCAGATGATGCATAATTTCACTTCCAGTATCTAGTCCAGTCTGCACAGGAATAACTAACATGGTGATCCCAGACTAAAGAGGAACCCACAATTCTGGTGCTCTAAGTCAAGAGATTTTCAGTCAGTTGATGGGGCAGAGTCCCATAATAGTCTGCTCTTGCCCAAACACAAACCTAGGTCAGGAACATGCAGAGCACAGACCAGATGGGTAGCAATCATACTTTGCCCAGCATCAGACCTTTGGGGGAGCACTGAAAGCTTGAAGGTTTCCAGCCTGTCCCTGAGTTCTTAGAATAACACATCATTTAATACTCCAAGAAAGCAGAAAATGGACCAGCCCAGACTTTCCCTTCAGAAGTGTGGCAGAGCCCAGACTTAACATGAAGTCTACAGTCAGGAGATAGGCCAGAAGAATGGGCAAACAAGAAAAAAACCTCATCACAATGAACTATTATATGGTGTTAGAGATGTTCAAGACACTAACACAGAAGAAAATGACTCTAAAATGTCCACAAACAATGCCTCAGGAGGAACATATCTAGGACACAAACTCAACTAGAATTCTTGGAAGAAATGATACAAGAGTTAATAATGTTTTTTATAAATAGAATGAAATCACTTGAAGAAAAAAATGGAAAAGAAATGAGAGCCATGTAAGAAATAATTGGAAAGGGCATTAAAAGCTTGATATAAAAGGTGCAAAAGCTTGCCCAAAGAACAAACTCTCTGAAAATTTAAATAGACCAAGTAGAAACAAATGACTCCATGAGGCAACAAGAAATATTATAGTGAAAAGGTTGAAAAGTCAGAAGTAAATATATCTCATAGCAAAAATAAGTGATCAAGGAGGAAAAAAACTGTTGACATTTCATTATCAAAAAACCATAACATTTCTACTTCCTCCCCAAAGAACCTAGGTATCATATTTCAAGAAATGTTAAACTCAAGGTAACTATAGTGGCTATAGATAGAGAATCAAGACTGAAGACTCCAAAAGGTCCTCAATTTAAATTTGACCTCAGACACTTCCTAATTGTGTGTTCCTGGACAAGTCATTTAAACCCAAAATTGCTTAGCCCTTAACTATTCTGTCTTGGAAGTGATATGGTAAAGTAAGGGTTAAAAAACCCCAGTCTTTAAGATCTCTTAAAACTGAAAAGCAAAGTGAAAATAAAAAGTATTCAATAGTCCTAAAAGCAACCTCCATGATGAAAACTCCCAGTAATATTAGTAAAATCCAGAACTTCCAAGTTAATGAAACAAATATGACAAGAAGCCAGAAAGAAGGAATTCAAATACCAAGAAGCCACAATCATGATCTAGCAGCCACCACTATCAAGGAGCAGAGGACTTGGATTGATATTTCAGAAAGCAAAAGAGATGGTCTTCTGGCCAAAAATGGCATAACTAGAAAAAATGAGTATGATACTATAGAGGAAGAAATGGATCTTTAATGACATAGACATCCAATTGTTTCTGATGGGGAAAAAAAGAGTTTGAAGAAACTTTGAGGTTCAAAGATAAGACTGAAGAGAAACATAGAAAGGTAAATATGAATAAACAATGAAAAAAGACTAAACATGAATAATTAATTATATTCAAATATTGTCTCCTCTCATCCCTATCATCATCTGAGTTCACAGAGGCAGTCTAATTAGACAAGGACTGCATCAGTTCATATTTCTATGTTTCTTTGCTATCACAAAAAAAAATGTTGCTTTAAATATTTTGGTGTATATGGTAATTTACTAATGACTTCCTTGTGGTATAAGCCCAGCAACAGAACCTCTTTTTCAAAGGGCATAGAAATTTCAGTCATTTTATTTGCACAATCCCAAATTGCTTTTCAAAATGATTCCATCATTTCACAATTCCACCAACAACATGTTAGTGTACCTATCATTTCACAAATCTTTCTATGCTGACTATTGCTATTTTTCTTATCTTTGCCATTTTCAGAGTGTGAGGTCAAACCTCAGGATTATTTTGATTTGCATTTTTCTTATTATTAATGATAATGAACAATGTGGTGGTGAATACTTGGCAGTTCTTCTTTTGAAAATTTTGCTATCTTTTAACCACTTGACTGGAGAATGGTTATTACATTTAATTGAATCTAGATGTCTTGTGTGTTTTGGTAGGTTGATCCTCAAGTGTTTATACACACACACATATTATATATACACATATATGCATATGTATGTATCTCTTCTACTCTTCTACATTGAGACTTTCCCCACCACAGTTTTGATATATCATGGATTGGTGTAAAAATTTAAATGGGAATTTTAGGGGAGTTTTGTGAAAGTCGAAGATAACATGTAAAGGTCACCAGATGACACAGAAAAGGTTTAGAAATTCAGAAATGCCTAAAATAGAGTCAGCATCTGTTAATCAAGAGGCAGCTAGGGAGTTCCCTGAAACCCTGAAAGAAACTGATTGAAGAGAAAGACTACAAACTGGAACAGATATTCAATGCTGATGAAACTGTACTATGTTGGAAAAAATGCCTCAGAGGACTTACTTCAGACCCAAAGAAAAGTAAGCCTCAGGTTTTAAAACTGCAAGGGATAGGGTAGGTGTTGTAAACAATGCATAAAGAAAAAAGAAAAAAAATTCAGACTTCTTCTCTGGTACAAAGGGAGGGCCAAAAATTTTAATGCAGATTTTCTAGATCATGGAGGGGAGGAACCCAATACCTCCTTGATGTGGAAGGAATTCCTGTATTTTTAGTTATTTGGAATGTTGTTCTTGGCTGCTTCATTTCTGTTTTTTTGGAGTGTTTGAAAAGCAAACAAGCCTTTCAAAACTGGTTTTCTTTCTGAGACTGTTTCAAACAACTTTTTATTACTGAACAGCTATCTTATTTTTCTTTTCCATTTATGAGTAAGCTCAGATTTCTAGGGTAGGTCACCTTGAGCTGTATCCTGAACTCCATAGTTCTCCAGAACTCATTTTTCCATTTCTGTCTATGTTTTCTGGTAGGTGCAGAATAGTCTTATGTTATTTGAATTTTCTTTTCTTAAAATTCAAAAATCATTTTCCTGATCACTTAACGGAATTTGTTGTTGTTGTTGAGCTCACAATATTTCTGCCAATTCCAGAAGTGTTCATTTTTGAGGATCAGTATTTAGTGACCCATCCCAAGGGAAGAGAGATGAGTCAGAAGGTAGCTAAGGACTTTAGTCCTAGTTTTTGTACACATAGGCAAGTACTTGTTCTTTCATTGCTCATTGGGGAGAGAGGGAAGAAAGCTGTGGTAACAGTTGTGCTGCTTTTATGTGGATAGGTGTATTCCCAGGTTGTTGTTGAGGAGGAGCAGCAAAGCTGCTTATACCTATACACTGAAAGACTGAATTTTCACTTTTATCTTCCCTTTTTCTTGTGCTTCTTTCTGCCCCCTCCATTCCCTCTTTATTCTTCCTCAGTGGCCTTATCCAGCACCACTTGAAGCATAGAAAAGGCTAGGAAAGGGGCATGACTATCAGAGGTATTATGGCAGTTCCAGCTGCTTATGGAAAATGACTTTCTCAACTAGCTTGGCAGGTTGCCATGGTGACAAAAGGGGGTGGAAGTAGCATTTTCATGCCCTTTTAACTTTAGATGCTTTGGGTTTTTTATTTTTTTTTTAACTTCTATAATCGAAGATGGTTATAATTGCATTTTGTGATCCAAAGTACCCTATATGGAACATTAATAGTAATTTATACCCCTTTTGGGCCCCCCCCCCCAATTTTAAAGCTCCAACAGTTTGATTTCAGGGCTGAAGCTCAAGCTGTCTCTCCCCAAAGCTATGTTGTTCCTCCCTTCTTTTATCTAAATGTAAAAACTGGTAGGGTGGGGACCTGCTCTATATTTATCTGTAAATAAGGACTTGGTTAAGTAATGAGCTGCCATGTTGGGAGGAAGTGTTCATTGTGTACATGTGCAAGCATGGCTGAAAGCAAGAGGTCCATATGTGAGAGGGACTTGGCATCCAGAAGACCAGCCACTTCCTGGAAGGAAGTCTTGAGTTCATTTCCTATGTGGTTGTTGTCCAATGAAAAACCTATTAGGCTCTCCTGGAGAGGGACTAGGTGATGATTTTGAAAGGAAGATATATTGCCAGTGCTACAGGAAGTCCCCCCACTTTTTTGACTGGCCCAACTCTGCTGCCCAGTTGTCCTGCTTGTTAATTTGGCTGGTGCTTAGATCTCTGCTCTAGCTTTCTCTCCTGGAGGCATGGATCCAACTGCTTGAGCTTGGCAGGTCTCTCTACTAGCAGTTCACACTTTTCACCTCTATCTATGGCCTCTGTTCATATTGGCTAGTTAGATTGTAGTGTCTATTTTAATAAATTGATAATTTTAAACTAAAAATATCCTCCAGATAATTTCAGTCATAATACTTATTGCATTTTAAATCACAAACTTGAATTGCTGGAATGATCCATCTTAGGCTTGACTTACAATATTTAGCTTCCATAGATAGTCAGAAGTTATTTCTTTCCCCCAATAATCTCATGGTTAAATTCATTTGTTTTAATGACTCAGAGAAGGGTGTTTTGGAAGAAAGGGAACCCTGAATGATGGAATAGAAAGAAAGAATTTATTGGTTCCTGGGGCAAAAGAATCAAAGATATATGGGCCCTTTTTATGGAATAAAGATAAAATTCTCATTCAACCTGTGAGATTGGCTCAATGCATTTTTGAGGAGCTACATAAGGATAAAGAATGTCTTGATTCTTATTAATTGACCTTGAAAGTATGGTCTGACAATACAAGGAGAGTGAAAAAAATCCTTGCATATTTAGCAATTAGAAGTAAAAATAAAATAAGCATGATAATAATATAGCTAGATTAAAAAAGAAAATGTTTTAATATTTTCACAGCACCTTAATATGTTGTCTCATTTGGTCTTTACAACAACTCCATGAGTTAGTTGCTATTGTTATGCCCATTTTACAGAAGAGGAAATTGAACCCAAGAGAAGGTAAGTGACTTGCCCAAGGTCACACAGTTAATAAGTGTCTAGGGCACCATTTGCATTCAGGTCTTCTTGACTCCCTATCCAAAGGCCTATTTACTTCATTACCTAGTTAATTCTAATCTTTTTATCTGTAAAGAACTGCCTTGAAAGCAGAAAGCAGACTAATGAGTTTGCTAATTCCACAAGTGAGAAGAACAATTTTAATGAAGGCATAAATAGGGCACAGAGGGAAGGCATGCCCTCTGACCCAGAGGTTTGTCTGGCAAATGTGCTGAACTTTGATGAAATTACGACCATAAAAGAAGAAAATAGAAGAGGAGGAGAAATAATGAGCAGGTAGAAGGGCAGGTGGTTAAAAAGCCTCAGGCTTACCTTATTACTACTACCCACTTTGGAATGATTTTTAGCATTGTAGATAGTCTTACTTGCTACCACTAGTAATTTAACAAAATTTGGTAGCCTCACCCTCCTTTCATAACCAAGACCAGTTAGGCTTGCCTTCAGCTCTCAGAGGTATACCAAACTTGTTCCAGTCTAATCACATCTTCAGCCTCAGATTTTTCTGTATTGCTTTTGGTCATTCTCTATCTATAATCGACTGTCCATGCAAGTTACAAATTCTCTTTGGATTTCTCCCTTTTTTTGCTGCATGGTAGACCAAATGAGTGGATCTAATTATGTCCAAAACAGGCTAGTCCTTAACATGGAGGAAGTGAGTGGTTACAGGGGAAATATAAATAAAAGGCCTACAGATCCTTAGAAGTAATGAGGGCAGTTTAAAATATTAGCAAATTGTTGACATCCAAGACTGAAAGAGGTTGGGTTTTTTTTGGTGGGTAAGAAGAAGAAGCATGATTCTTTTCAGCTTATCAATGAATTACACTCAACCAAGTTAAAGTAGTGGACTCCAAAAGGTTACATTATAAAAGCTGTGAGTTTTTAAAAACATGACAAGAGATAGAAGAGAAATTTTCGAACGTTTAGCAAAAAAATCCTCACTTAAGCTTCAGTAAGCCTAAAATAATTAAAACCCATGACCCTTTAGCTGGTCATTCTTAGTCCAGTCTCCTTGAAGGATTGGCATATATTTTTAAACTGGCCATCTTGTCACTGAATTATATCCTCATATTCTGGATGCTCAATTATAGCACCTTTATAAGCAATTTTATTCTTGAATGCCTTCACTAGTTTCTTTTTATTCTAAGCACTGGCAATCTTCTGGGCAGTAGTAGGGGCCTTCTTGCCATTTTTGCTAATTTTTTCTTTAGATAAAATACTCCATCATAGTAGGAAGCAATTCATCATCTTTATTTGTATCATCAGAAGGATCAGAAGAGTGAGGGTTCTAGATAATGGACAGAATTCCTCTTTATGGAAGGCAAGAGCAGAAGAACTGGTAGGGGTGGGGTGGGGAAGTTGTGTGGTATGGGATAACAGAGTGCTAGAAAATGATGGGTGTTTTAAGGGGGAAACTACTGGGTCTTTTGTAGTATCTCATTGACTGGAGGCCTTGGAAAGCTTATAGAAGACTTGCTCTTGGAAACTAAGTTGAACATTTGGAGACTCTAGATGGAGATTTCCCCTTGACCTTTTTTGGAAAAAAAAAAACCCTTATCTTCCATCTTAGAATAAACACTATGTATTGGTTCCAAGAAAAGTGCAGCAAGAAGTAGGCAATGGGGGATAAGTGACTTGCCCAGCCAGGGTCACATAGCTAGGAACTATCTGAGGCCAGATTTGAACCCAGGACCTTCTATCTCTCAATCCACTGAGCTGCCTAGCTGCCCCTCCCTTGTTCCTTTTTAAGTGGTTAAAATGAAGAGTTCTATATGTGTTATTCCACGAGGATGAATTTCTTCTATTACCAGTTCCGTGGTGGAAGATAGTAAAGGATGAGGTGAAATTTTAAGAAACAATCTTGGTGCATTGTATTCATACTTATTTCCACACACACCATGTTCCCCATTCCTTAAATCTGACCCACTTTGGGCATAATTAGATCCATACATTTAGTCTTCCATACAGTAAAAAAGGGAAAGGTCTTTTGAGTTTGAAATCTGGGTAGACAGAGTTATAGAGACTGACTGAAAGAAATACAGTAAGATCTGAGGAAGCAGTTATTATCCATCTGGAACAAGTGTGATGTGTCTCTGAGAGCTAAAGGCATACCTATATAAGAGTTTAAACTTAGGTTTTATGCTAAATATGATAGTTATAAAGTAATATTGTGGTCACCTAATTTAAAATATTATAGCTTAAGTCAAAATGACTTTTAGCAGCTTTATTTACAAAGAGGCGGAAAGAGTGAAAAGTGGAAAAATGTAGCTAAAGAGATATTTTACAAGTCTACCAGCCTTCTCCAATGAAGTGAGACTCAGCCCAACAGGGGCTTCTGCATGTCCCTTGTCCCCACATGGATTTCCCAGGTAATCCTCAGCCAGAAGTCCTGTTGGTATCTTCAGCCAGAGTTCCACCAATGCATCCTCTTCCAAAGCCAAGGCAGGAATCTCAACCACTCATGCAAGCCAATGCAGGATCCAGGGTAAAGGTCTCCTCCAAGCCAAGGCAGGGATCTCTGGAACCAATCTCTCCAAACGCCAGGAAGGGAAAGAATGCTAGACCGTGTTGGTCTCTTTCTATACCCTTTTTTCCACATCCTGTCACTTCCTGTCACTCCCCCTTCTTCATAGAAACCAAAGTCTTTCAATTTGTCTAGCACTGCCCAAGGTGGGGGGTGGGAGGCAGTGGCCTTTAGAGTTGTCACTCTAGTAATTGACTTGTGAACTTTCATACTTAATGGTAAGTAGGGGTACTTTAAGTTATTTATTAGCTAAAATTTTATTTAATTAGCTAAAAATAAACAAGGGGAGAGTTAATCCTATATTCACATCTAACTGGTCTTGGTTGGGGCGGGGTAACAAGGTACCACATTTTGATAAATTGATAAAAGTACTAAATCATTTAGTTAGAGGTGAAAACTCAGCTAAGCTCATGTCTAAAACATCTTTCCCAATGAAGACCAGAAAACCCTAACTGGAGACCACCGGACTGCTCAGATTTGAAAGCAATAAACTACCATAAACCTCATGATAGATTGAATTGTGCAAACTACTGATATAGTTGGAGGAAAGTGGAGGAGGTTAGGGATGAGGTTATTAGCATTTTATTAAGCACCTACTATGAACCAAAGATTGTGTTTGTATTAAAGACTTTATAATATAATCTCATTTGATCCTCACAACAATCTTGGGAGCTAGGCGCTATTATTACACTCAAGGGAGCTGAAGTAAATAGAGATTAAGTAACTCTGGAAGAGCAGATTCAAAACTTATCTCAGTTTCTACATAACATTAGTTCCTCCAAGTTTATAGCCACAGCATGATTACTAGGTGAGTCATTCTGATGGCTCCTGATGATCACTCCTTGTTTTTGAGACTCTGAAGCTATGAATGGTTGCAAAACCCATCCTTAGTTTCAACTCCTGGCTTGATATGGTTCATTCTCCCTAACTCTGAAACTTCCATTTGCTTTCACTAAAATGGAGAAGAAAAAGTAAAAAGTCCAAAGACCAAGGCTTTTTCTCTCTTGGACTATATGGCCTCAAAGGGGAAGAAGGCTCTAAAGTTCTTTCCTTTACTTCATGGTCTCTCACTGGATAACATAAATTAAAAAGTCACCAAGCTCCCCTAGATGCAAATGAAGCAAAGAGGAAGTGTTCAATCCTGGTAGACCCTTTTGAATGCCTCCTAAGCTAATTAAAGAGCCTTCCCTCCTTTAGATGGACCAGTTCATAGCTAACTAGAACCAGTAATGGAATGACTATGCATGCTCCATTGCATACATTTCTCTTAAACACTAAAATAATTCTCCTGGAAGTAAGCTCACTTAGTGTTCTTCATATGGAGAGGCTGAATCAGAGGAACAAGCTGATAGGGTCTGTGTTTGAGCCAAATCCTATTACATTTATACTCAAAGGGAGATTGGCATTTGGCTAAAAAGAAACAGATGCCCAAGAAACCATGTTTGAAAATAAATTACAGTTTCAGGTCTCTATTTGCTTTCAAAATTTTAAGCCAAAAGACAAAGTTTTTAGAAAAATTGGCATTCAGATATTATTAACATAGTTTGGCAACCAGTTAGACATGCTCAAATATGAGCCATCAAGTTGAGAAGAAATCATAAAACCAGAATCCTATTGTAGCCAGCAATTGATACAAATCTATTTGGAGGTATTCAAGAAGAAATGGTTACTTTGAATCATTATCCTGGAAAGTTGAAATTCATCTTGTTTCAAAGTAAACAAACAAACAAACAAAAGTTGTAAAAAATTGCTTTGAGCAGCTCAAAATATTTGTTCAAAATGGAAGGGGACTCCAGTTCAAATGAAGAGAGTGAAATTATGTTTTGCTATCCACCAAGGACCACTCAAAAATATCTCAGTCCCAAGAGAAGACCAATTCAGATGATGAGAAATAAATAACCCCTGAGATAAACCCATTTTACCTTAATATCCCAGTTATAGAAAGACTTAGGAAACTAAGTATCTCTTAGAGAACTGGGATAGTCAGAATAAACCATCTAGGACCTCAGAACTAGGATTAAAATTCTAGTAATCAGTCATCTAGAAGTATTTACTGTATAGACATAATAGGTTGCTATATGCACATTATAGCTTTAGTTGTTTATATGTTGCATAAACTATTTGTCATGAAATAGAAAATATTAACTTGTAAGAAAGCTGTTAAATATGTTATGCAAAATATGTAATATGCTATTGTTTATATCATTTTTGTGTAATTCCATGCTGATTTTATTCTTATATAATTTGCATGGAATCCAAAATTTTCAATTAGGGGAGGATAGAAGGGAAGATGCCTTTTTTCTTATGCAAACATGACCTGATTGGTCAGAGTTCAGTCTATTAGCCACCAGGAGTCATATGGGATAGGAGACAGACATCTTTCTGGATGTCAGGGAGCCACAAAGCTTCTGGCATCCTCCCATAGTATGTATGTCTCCTGCTTATCCAGATAAGCTTCAGGCCTTGTTTTTTAATCCAGTCAAAGGGTGGGAGTGAAATGGAAATGGATTTTCAAATTCAAAATGAAACTTTCCTTTTAAAAAGGAAAAAGGGGTACATATTTGCGTTCAATTCTCACAGTATAGAACTCTACCTAGTCTTAGACTCTGCTGATGTGCTGATTGGTTTTGCTAAACTGATGTAGATTTTAAAATTAATATTCAATATCTCCAAGGTATAATATTTATAATGATTTATTAATATTTAACTAGAGAGCTAGAGAAAATAGGGAGCACTCACCAAAACCCACCCACATGGAAGAGAGAGAGAGAGAGGTGTTAGCCAAAACTTAAACATAATAACTTAAAGGAGGCAGGTAAACAGAGGAAAAGGAACCTTGGGAGGAGGGGAGAATTTTGGGAGATGAAGTCCAAAGGATATAAAATCTCCACTTATACACTTATCTTCCCTCCCCTTTTCTCTTATTTTTTTATTCTTTGCTTCAACGGATGAGTTTTGTTAAGGAGATGGAGAGATATATATTTGGAAATTAATATAGTATAAGAAACTGGAGATGTCAATAATAAATTTATTAAAATTAAAGGACAAAGTGCAAAGAGCACTTTTGAAAGGAGTACATGACTTCTTGTCATCATATAGGTCAAGGCTTTTCTTTTTCATTGAAATCCAGGACAAATAACAGGAGGGAACATGAATTGCCTTCTAAATGTCTAATCAGTGAAGTAGAAGAAGTCTTCATTATTGGCTATGCTGGCCCTAAATCCCAACTGATGTCATCATCAGCAATTTTCTTCAATTGCTTCACATTTTTCCATTTTTTAAAAATTCTGATACAAGCCACAAATTTAACCTGGAGTTTCTAGAGCTCTCTTTCAGATATGGAAATAGCTTGATGGAAAGTAGGGGCAATACCATATAAAAATCAACACCATTACTTCTGTACTAGCAGCAATGCAATGACACAGGACAGTTCTGAAGGATTTATTTTAAAGAACACTACCCACATTCAGAGAAGGACTGCAGGAGAGGAAACATAGAAGAAAAACAACTACTTGGACGTATGGGTTGAGGCGGACATGATTGGGGATGTAGACTCAAAACTACCACACCAATGCAACTATCAACAATTTGGAAATAGGTCTTGATCAATGACACATGATAAAACCAGTGGAAATGTGCGTCGGCTATGGGGGGGGGTGCGGGGGTGTGTGTGAAGGGGAAAGTAGGAGCATGAATCATGTAACCATGTTAAAAACGAATATTAATAAATGTTTTTAAAAAGCACCATTTCTTACCTTTCCACCCATAAAGAAATGGATACATTGTTTCAATTCCTTCAAGACTGGAGATCAGTCTCAGATATTTGGGGTTAAATACATTTGTTAGTTGCAACACTTTGTGACCATATAATGTTCTACCTTTTTCAGTTCTCTTTATACTGGGACTTTTTTGTCCTCTCAATGAAATTCTCTCCCTCCTCTCCTCTGAATCCTCCCTTCCCTGACTTCTCTGTTTTTTTTCAGATTTCAGTTAAAATCCTCCCTTCAAAAAATCCTTTCATCATCTAATACTAGTACATTTCCTATGTGGATTAATTCCTATTTATTTGTCTATAGAAACAGCTCCAAATACGTACAGTGGATAGAGCACCTGGCCTGGAGTCAGGAAGACCAGAGTTCAAATCTAAGCTTCAGATATTTGCTAGCCTGGCTATATTTCTTAACCTCAATTTGCCTCAGTTTCCTCAATAGTAAAATGGGGATAATAACAGTGACTACCCTACCAGGGTTGTTGTGAGGATCAAATGAGACGTTTGTAAACTGCTTAGCACAGTTCCAGGCACATAGCAGGTGCTTAATAAATGTTTATCAACCAACTAATTTTTCTATATTTTTATCATAATGACAGGCAGCCAAAATAGAGAACTGTTAAAGAGATCAGGAAGAGCTGGGATCAAGTCCTGTCTCTGACACATACTCTGTCCCTCAAAATAAGCCTTTTAAAACTTTTGATGTCCCAGACAACTTTCTAAGATTATACATTCCAAGTGTCAACTTGCATTAATAGAATGAGGTTGTTTTCTTAACTAGGTCTTATACCAATGAAATCATGGGTCCAATTTTTTTAAATGCTTATTTTGCTTTAGTTACTTATTTGTTGAAATATTGGGATTTCTCAGAAATGTTAATGGCTTAAAGGAGGGGAAGACAGCAATATAGACCCTTTTTCTCTTGGAAAGTCTGAGATCTGTAGCTTCTGAGTCGTGTCTTATTATAAAGAATCAAGGTCAAGATCATTTATTGTCTAACTGTGTTAGGGAACAAAGAGTGAGGCAAAAAACAGCATAACTGTCTAAAAGTTTTCCAGTAATTCATCAGTGTACTGGCAGCTCACTCATAGAGTCCTTAAAAGGGTGCAGATTAACAATGGAAACTTGTAGGTGCTTTCATCAGAAGTTTATCTCATGTCAAGGCCAGAAGAACGAACCATTCCTAAGAGTGAAGCATCATCAAAAAAAAAAAAAAAAAAAAGACAGTTGTGGAGCAGCTGGCACTTCAGGTAGCACTAGCACCAGGCCTGGAATCAGGAGGACCTGGTTCAAATTTGGCCTCAGATATTTCCTAACTATGTGATCCTGGGCAAGTTGCTTAACCCCCATTGCCACTTTTCTGTCTTAGATTTTGTACTAAGAGAGAAGGTAAGGGTTTAAAAAAAAAAAAAAGATAGTCATTCCTAGTAACAGAGCCAATGAAAAGTAAATGATGAGTCCCAGACTGACTGAATTTGCACCTTGTAAAGATGAGCCCTTTCAGATCTGAGAGGATCGTTTTACACCATTTAAAGGAGAGAAATTCTGATTTGACTCATTTGTACCCAGTAAAAGATGTGGGGCTTTAAGAAGCTCATTTGCATAGGAAAAGGCCAAGAAAGCAACTGAGCTGCCCACAGGGACCTGGAACTTTCCTCCAAGGAATAAGTTGATGCAAGGGCATAGATTTTTCTATTCGATCATTAGCATGGGCCCACTAGAAAGTTAAAAACAGAGTTGTTTGGTCTTTACTAGGAAAAATGGAAACCTGTTGAAAGCTATCCAACATCTCCAGATAATCTTATAAGGACGACTTAGTTGATAAGAAAGTAACAGGACACAGGCGATCTTTCTGTTAGTTCATAGGTGCTTCTCCTTGACCGGCAGCATGGAGTTTTATTTATACAGATTTCAAGACTCATTTTACGCAAAAGAACCCCTAGAAACTTGGCAGTTGCACAGTCAAGCTGAAGTTGCAGAATTACATCATCATTAGAATAAGATTTTACAAAGCACAACAAAGTTATAGTTTTACAAATAATTTTCTCATGAAGATAATGCTGGATGAGAAAAAAGTCCCAAGGCTGAATCTTATACCTTATCAGGAGGAAAGCACCTACTGGATGAATCTTGTCTAACTCCAGTTTTGACCTTGAATGTCTGAGAATAGTTTTGAGCTTAATTTTATGCATTTCTGTCTTAAAGAGAAACTGTTAACCTCTTAACTTTTGGATTGCTAGGAATTTAAAGTTTTCCAATAAGGCTATAATGTTTTTCAATAAGAAAAGGTATGGATCATAAAAAGGGTCAAAAGAGGAGCCTCAGATGTTTATCTATTTGGGACTATTCCTCTTATTGGCTTTCCACATATTCCCCATTTTCTTTTAAATTAAAGTGATTTATTACACAGCAAAACTTTATTAATGAAAAGAGTTATAGAGTAGTTACAACCATCAGCTACAGCTGGATCTGATGGGATTCACATTTTATGTTATTTCTTTATGGCTCACAACAGAAACCGCCTGGTTATAGGTAGCCAATGGGAATGAATATATGAGAAAGGTACTAGTCACCCTGAAAAAAGGTATCCAATCCTAATATCATGAATTTATATGGAAAGCAAGGGTTAAGCTTGTCCAGACAACTGCTCTCTCTGCTCCTGCATGAGAAATAGAAACTTTCCAAGAACCCCAGCCAAGGGACTACAACTAACCCAGAATTGGAGAAGAGGGAGACTGCAACTGCCCAGTGACACAAGGAATGAAAGAAATCAGGCAAGAAAATAGACTTGAAGAGTAGGCCAGCTGCTGAGAGGCTTGGATTTGGAGAAAAAGAAGATGACAAGCTGGTAGAGTGGAAAACCAGACAAAGGCTGCTGAAACAAAGATGGGAGCCAGAGCACTTGGCATCCAGGCCCCTTTGTCATATCTGGCACAAAGAGCAGCAAGACAGCTTTTCTGCTGATCCTTCTTCCCAGCTACATTTGCCAAGGTGATTGTTTTATTATTTTCTATTGCCTTTCTTTCTTTGGGCTTTCCCTAGGAAGTCTGAAAATTTACTCTTCAGGAATAAGAAAAGTCTGTTTACCTTTCTTCTTTTAAATTTTTTTGGGGGTGTTTCTTTAAAGTTATCCACATTTCTTTCCTAGTCTGGGACTGGAAATACAGTTAAGAACAAGCAGTCGAGGGGGAGTAGGGAGCATCTTTAGAGCAGAAAGAAAGATGTAATGCTGAAGGGTCTTGCCCAAGATCTGCCTCTGGCTGGGGTGTCAGGACTAAAAAAAATAGAAAATTATAAATCCCTTGTTATAAATCCCAGAGAAAAGAAGGAATATATAATGGGAAACTCATTCTGGCAACTAGTCTGTAGTGGAGCTTAGGTGTGTTGGGGTGATGGGGATGGCTTGGATAGGAGAGAATGAACAGTCCTGCTTACCACACCTCCCCACCACTGCTACACATGGAAATTAAATATAATCAAGCCATTATCTACAGTGGGGTCATCCAGGAAGTGTATGAAAATGGACAAAAGAAAACAATAAGAATCTAATATGTTACATTAATAAAGCCACTCAATTAGAAAACAAGATAACATTCTCTAGGCAAAAATGTACTGAAAGGAACTATGATTTCATCAGTGTCAGGAAATTCTGGTCTGTCTATAATTTAGTTAGCTGAGTCCTAATGGGTTACTTGAGGAAAAAAATAAGCTCAGTAACTTGCTCAGGAACATAAGGCTAATAAAGGGGAAGAGAACAAGCATTTATAAAGTTCTTACTATATCAGGCACTCTGTCCTAAACACTTTACAAATATTGTCTCATTTGATCTTCACAATAACCCTTTGATTGTAGGTGTTATTATTATCCCCATTTTATAGTTGAGGAAACTGAGGCAAAAACACTTTAAGTGATTTGCCTAGTGTCACATGGCTAGTGTCTGAAGTCAAATTGGACCTTAAGTCTTCCTGACTCTGGTGCCAGTGGTCTCTCTACTACAACATCCAGCTGCCTCTTAATAATTAGTTAATATGTAAGAAGCAGGATTTGAAACTGGGTCTTCCTGATTCTAAGTTATGCTATGATACTTCTATGGGTAAAATATAGATTAGCACTTTAGCATCAGATATTCTAAGTTGGCAACCAGGTTAAATGAAGAAAAGTTTGTTTTAACACTGAAACAAAGCACTTTACAAATGTTATCTTATTTGATTCTTACAGCCACATTGGAAGGTAAAATTATCCCCATGGTCACACAGCTACTAAGTGTCTGAACCTGGATTCGAACTAAGATCTTCCTAACTCAAGGTCTGACATCCTATCCGCTATAGCTCCTAGCTGCTTCTAAATATAAAGTGGGCCAATGTGCAAAGAAACCTGTTTCACTGAGACTGAAATTAATGCCATTAAACATGAGGTAGCTGGAGAATTAGATTTTGATCAAATCACAAGTGAAGAGGTTCCTGCTGTTCCTGGGGCACAAAATGGAGGCACCTTTCCAAAATAATAAAAAAAAGTTGGACAAAGAAAGATCTGAGGATCTAGCAGTAGCTGTTCCCCCCAAAAGGATGAGAATCTACAAGCACTTCATAGGATTTTTTTAAAAAGCCCTACCTGTTTTAATACTTCCATGACCTAGTTTAAGACTACACAATGAAAAAAATTCTAAAAGTAGACATCTCTCAAAAGATGACTATGGTTTTGATCATAGATCTAGAAGGACTATTAGAAATCATCTAGTCATTTTACATATAAGGAAACTGAGCTAATCCTTAAAAACAAAATGAAACAGATTTTTTCTTTAAGTCTAATAGAGACCTAGAAAACATAAAGTTTATTGTCTAGCAGTAGCAATAATATAGTCATCCATAGGCTCCCATAATATATATATATATATATATATACATATATATATATATATATATATATTAAGGGAATAAAAATTGCTGCATGGAAATAGACTAAAATTTAAAAACAATAAATTCAGAGAATACAAAGAAAACAAGTTTTAATTGAGCAGATTAATCCATAAAGCCACTACTGATTGAAATGAATCAGCTTAATGAACTAATGAAGACTTAAGTGATGAAATAATTGACACGTGCAAAGAAAAATTAATCACCTATTCAAATGATTATTTAACTGTGAAAATATTTATTACATGGATTCAGGTAAACCACATCAAATTGTTTTCATAGGATCATAGATTTTAAAAAAGAGGGACTTTAGTTCAATCTAGTCCAATCCTGTCTTTGTATAAATGAAGAAACTGAGTGCCAGAGAAGTGAAGTAGCTTGTCCAAGGTCATACAGGTAATAAATGAGCAGCAGAGCTGGATTCAAATCTGTGTTGTTCTCTGACTCCAAATCTGTGCCTTTGGTGTCACAGGGACATCCAGAGTGATATGAGGCTCTAATGAGCTTATGGATGTGAAGCACTTTGCAACTTTAAAGTGTCATAGAAATGTTAATTATCATAATCACCACCACCATCACAATCATCATCATCATCCTGCAATCACAAGGACTCTTGTGATGAGTTCAGGTCTTGAGCCTTCTTTCCCTCTCTTGCTGAGCTCAAGTCATGTTTATGGAGCAATATAGGGGTATGCTGGTCAATATTTAGCACCCTCCAAGAGTGAGGGTGGTGTTATATATTCCCATTTGCTTTTAAGTTTAATCTCTGTTATCAATATTTTTTCTTTTTAAATTCATACTTTCTTAGACTCTGTCTTAGATTTAATATTATATCTTAGATTACTATGTCAACACTATGTATTGATTCCAAGACAGAAGAATGGCAAGGGGTAGGCAATGGAGGTTAAATGACTTGCCTAGGGTCATACATCTAGGAAGTCTGAGGCCAGAATTGAGCCCCAGACCTCCTGTCTCTAGGCTTGACTCTCAAACCACTGAGCCACCAGCTACTCCCTAATGACGCTTTTTTTTTAAGTTTAGACAAGACAATCAAGAAAAACAATAGATCAAGCTTAATTTGTAGCAATTGCAAATTTATTTTTTAAAAAGTATTTATTTATTATCAATTTTGTGTTATAACAAATTTATCTCCCTCCTTCCCTTCCTCCTCACAGTGCTGGTAGGCAATTCAATCTGTAATTATACATGTATTATCATGCAAAATATCTTTCCATATTGTTCATTTTTGTACGTAATCTTATAAAACCAAATCCCCCACCCCCAAAAATAGAAAAATCATATGCTTTCATCTGCATTCAGACTCCAACAGTTCTTTCTCTGAAAGTGAATAGCATTCTTTGTTATAAGTCCTTCAGAATTGTCCTGGATTGGTGTAATGCCAATAATAATTAAGTCTATCACAAATGATCATTCCACAATATTGCTATTACTGTGTACAATGTTTTCCTGGTTCTGCTTATTTTATTCTGTATCAGTTCACGTAGGTCTTTCCAGTTGTTTCTGAAATCATCCTATTCATCATACCTTACAGCACAATAGTATGCTATCAGTATTATACATCACAATTTATTCCACCATTTCCCAGTTAATAGGCATCCCCTTAATTTTCAACTCTTTGCTACCACAAAAAGGTCAGCTATGAATATTTTTATACGGGTAGGTCCTTTCCACACCCCCACCTTTTTTTTTTAATCTCTCTGCGATACAGACCTAGTAGTGGTATTACTGGATCTAAAGGTATACGTTGTTTTATGCCCTTTGAGAATAATTCCAAATTGTCCTCCAAAATGGTTAGATCAGTTCATAGTTCTACCAACAATGCATTTATGTCCCAATTTTGCCACATCCCCACCAACATTTATCATTTTCCTTTACTGTCATATTAGCCAATCTGAAAGGTATGAGGTAGAACCTCAGAGTTGCTTTCATTTGCATTTCTCTAATCAAGAGGGATTTAAAACATTTTTTCATGTGATTATTGATAACTTTTATTTCTTCATCTGAAAATCACTATTCATATTCTTTGATCATTTCTCAATTGGAGAATGACTTGTATTCTCATACATTTAATTATTTATGTTTGAGAAATGAAACCTTTACCAGAGAAATTTGTTATAAAATTTTTTTCCTAGTTTGTTGTTTTCCTTTTAATCTTGGTTGCATTGGTCTTGTTTGTATAAAACTTTTTAATTTAATATAATCAAAATTATTCATTTTATATCTTGTAATGTTTTCTATCTGTAGTTTGATCATAAATTGTTCCTTTCTCCATAGATATGACAAGTAAACTATTTTGTGTTCCCCTAATTTATTTATATCATCCTTTATGTCTATAGTTACAGATTTCTGAGGTATTAATGCACACACTGAAAATTTAACAATTAATGTTGGATTCATATAATAACATCTCATGATATAGCTTACAAAGTATATTAGACATAAGCATATACTATCATGAATCTGGAGTTGGAAAGAACTTTAGAAATCCCCTTTTCACAAATGAAACAGGCTCAAAGAGGTTAAGCAAATTGTTCTAGGCCACTCCATTAGTAAATATTGAAGACAGAATCTTAACCTAATTCCTCTAACTCCGGAATCCCTATTCTTTCTGTATTCGATGCTGCATTCCATTAGTCTGGGGAATCAATCTTTTTAGTGTCATGATTTCACTTTGACAATCTTGTGGATCCTTTTTTAAAAAGTAATGTTTTAACATCTATTAAATATATATGATTGAAAAGAAAAGAAATTTTATTGAGATATAATTGTCAAAATATTAAAAAAAACAAGTTTATGGACCTTTGGTTAAAAGCCTTTGCATTAGTCCTTCCTTTAGCACGAGAATTACAATGACGAGGGAATTTTTTAAAGAAAAAAAAAGAATTTCAATGAAGGATAAATGGAAAAGATGACTTTTTGAATGGAGGCAGATCCCCCAATTGTCAATTACTTAAAATAAAACCCCAGAAATTTGTAGCAGATCAAATAGTTATAAAGAAATCCAACGATAAACTGTAATAAATTACTTCTTCTACCCCAGAACTGCATAAAAAGTCAGCTAGAAACCTATGTATAGTAGGAAAAAGGACTATCAGCAAAGTCAGAGCCAGTGCAGGCAAATAAAGTGGTAGCTTCCCAGTGTAACCAAAAACATGTAGCCTGCAAAACTCTGTGTTCGAAATTAGCAAGAATAGAGAGTTCCATAAGAAAGTCTTAGGGAAGTCAGAGACCCCAAGGTGGAGTCCTTGAAGGATCCAGGAAATAGCAGTATCCAGAATGTCGTAGCAGTGCTTGAAATAGGACACTTTGTCCCAGGGTCTCTGAGGTTGCTTACATGCAGTCCTGAAATGCCAGAAATGGCCCTTAAGAGATACGGCTCTGAACCTCAAAGATCCAGAGGAGCCTAACTCCAACAGAGAGAGATCAGCAAAGAAGTTCCAAGGAGACCCATAACAACACTGAGCATAATAACCTTACCTCCAAACATGTCAAGGACAAACCTTGGCCATTGTACAAGGTCTCAATTCAGGAACTAAAGTGAGATATGAAATAAAATGAAATAAAACACTGTGTCAAATATTATTACAAATCTAGGAAACAAGGGGGAAAAGCAGGAAATAACAAAATATACAAATAAGGAGTCACTCCCTAGAAATTGCAAGCAGAACTAACTAGGAATCTAGAAGAAAAGAAGCAAGAAATTAAAATAAATTAAAAATATTTATATAATAGATAAATTTAAAAATAAAATAAAAGCTCTGAAGAAAAAAATTAAGGAGAATAAATGGAAGAAAAAGTAGAAAATCTTACTCCAGTGATAGAGTCCATGAAAAATAGAATAGAACAAACAAAAATTATTTGACTCTATGAAACAGCAAGAAAAATTAGAACATTATCAAGATTTTTTAAAAGGAGAAAATGTAAGATATAGGCTATTTTTAAAAACTGACATAGAATACAGCTAAAGGAGAGAAAATGTAAAAATCATTGAATTCCACGAAAACTAAGCTGAAAAAATCCTGAACACTGCATTTCATGTAATTATAGATTTAAAAACTATCCAGATCTTTTAGAACTAGGGCAAAGTGAAAATAGAAAAAAATCTTCCTTGAAAGAAATCCCCAAAGAAAAAGTCCCCAAAATGTCATAGTCAAAGTCTAGAGTTTTTTTATGTCAAAGAAAAGATACTTCAGGCATTTTTGAAAGAGATAAAATATATAGGTTTACAACTAAGAAAATAAGTACATTGTCTATAATATTGTAAAATTAGTATATAATAAGCAAATATTGAGTAAAATCTTACAGGACCGAAAATAGATTTTTAATGGAATAGAGATCTTTCAAACTTTTCTGAGTAGAGCAGGAACCAGAGCTGAGTAGGAACTATGGTAAATATGAATTAGGAGAAATATATCTGAGTAATTAGAAGGGACTGTATGATGATGTAGTGGTAACATTCTAAAAGTGAATAAGAAAAAAATATCCCTTCGGTACTCTAATCTTTTCAAACAGTTATTGAGGGAGTTAAATAATCAATCAACATTTATGAAGTGTCTACTAAGTTCCAGGAACTGTCCTAAGTGCTGGAAATACACAAAGAAGTAAAGGACAGTCTCTGCCTTCAAGGAGCTCGCAATCTAATGCAGGAGACAGCAAGCAAACAAATATATACAGTAAGCTAAATATATATGTGTTTTTATGTGTATGGCTAGCCATACACATATAAACTAGGAAATAATTAACAGAGAGAAGGCACTAGAATTAAGAGGGATTAGGAAAGGCTTCCTGTAGAACAAGAAATTTTAGTTGGGGTTAAAGAGAACCAGTGAAGTTAGTAGGCAGAGTTGAAGAGGGAGAGAGCATTCCAGATGGGAGGGACAATCAGAGAAAATGCCCAGAACTAAGAGATGGAATGTATTGTTTAGGGAACAGCTAGAAGGCTATTGTCACAGGATCGAAGAGTATGTACTGGGGAGTAAGGTATAAGAAGATTAGAAAGATATAGAATGGAAGAACCTCCAGGAACTGAGGCAGAGTGAAATGAGCAGAACCAAGAGAACGTTATACACAGAAAGTGAAACATTATGGAACAATACAATGTAATGAACTTTGATAATACAAAACAATCCCATGGGACTTATGAGAAAGAATGCTATCCCCATCAAGAGAAAGAACAGTGGGAGTAGAAACAGAAGAAAAACAAATGACTTATCGTTTGTTTTTATGGATATATGATTTGAGGTTTTGGTTTTAAAAGACTACTTTGCAAAAATGATTAATATGGAAATAGGTATAAGTGATAACATTTGTATAACCCAGTGGAAGTGCTTATTGGATCTGAGAGAGGGGAGGGAAAAGGAGAGGGAAAGAAAACAAAATATGTAAATGTGGAGAAATATTTTTAAAAAAGATTTTAAAAAAGAAAGACATAGAAGGGAGCTAGTTTATCTTCCTTTTTTTAAAATTTAAATACTTATCTTCTATCTTAGAATCAATATTGTGTATTGGTTCCGAGGCAGAAAAGAGGCAGTGAGAGTTAAATGACTTGCCCAGGGTCACACAGCTGGGAAGTGTCTGAGGCTATATTTGAATCCAGGACTTCCCATCTCCAGGCTAGGCTCTCAATCCACTGAACCACCTGACCTCAGGGGGCTAGATTATAAAGGATTTTGAATGCCAAATAGAGCATATTGTATTTGGTCCTGGTGGCAAAAGAGAGTCACTGGACTTTACTGAGTAAGGAGATAACATGATTGGACCTGAGCTTTAGGAAAATCACTTGATGGTTTAATGGAGGATGGAAAAACAGTGGAACTGAGAGTGATTTGGTTTTGTTCTGATAGTTTTAAGAGAAAAAGAAGGAAGAACAAAAGAATAGAAAAGAGCAATAAAGGTGTAGAATTTGTTATTTCTCATAACTGAGGGCTTCAAGAAGAATTTAAAAATGTGGGTGTGCATCATAGGAGGGTGGGCATCAGAGCAACCTGATTCCTGTATGAAACAGATAAAGAAGACTTCAGAAAACAGAGTGGTGAAAAAAAAACACCGAAAACCCGGATGAAATCCAATAGGATAACAAGGATTCATAGATAGAGAAAGAGAGACAGACAGACAGATAGATAGACAGATAGAGAGATAACTGATAGATAGGTGAAGCATTTATTAAACATTTACTATGTAACAGTCACTGTAATAAGCCCTATAGGTGATAGAGGAAAACAAGAACCAAGTCTGTTTCTATTCTCAAGGAGCTTCCATTCTAATAGAAGACAAAACATTAGAGAGTTGGAAAGCAAGAGTAGAGTGAGGGCAAGGAAGGGAACCACTCCTGAGCAAAGCTAGTATAGAGATGGAACAGACAAGAGAGTGAGCTGGAAGGGAAATAAACCTTGTGGCTGAGGCTCCCCAAGACAGAGCAGTCCCAGATAGGGACTTGCCAGTTACAAGTAGACCTTAGAGTAGAGTCATCCTTAGGTAGGCAAGGCAACTGATGGGGAAGTAGAGCAACTGGTGGGGAGTGAGGAGGGTGTTTGAGGGGGAGAATAATCATGAGGATAAAAAAAAAAGCAAAATAAACTCCTTAATCCTGAAGAGACGATAAAAAGAAAGAAACAATGCAATTGCCTAAATAAATTACAGGATATTAATGCAATAGGATATTATTGCAATGAAAGAAATAATGGAAGAGAGAATTGAAAAGAAACTGTGTACTTAAGAATTGATGCAGTCATGTGAGTAGATCAAGTAACGAACAACTTTGAAAATCTTAAGAACTCTGCAGTGATAAAATATATCTTCAGAGGACCTATAATTGAGCAAGGATCCATCTCCAAACAAAAGTGACGAACTCAAGGTACAAGAAAAGACACGTTTTTAAACATGATCACTGTGTTGGATTAGCTTGGCGTTACTATATTTAGCCAATAAAAGGGTTTTCTCTCTTTCAGTTTCTTAATTGGGATAAAGAGTTGGGGGAAGATTAAACCCAGAAATACTGTCCACCTCACCGCTCCCCAAAAAAGAGAGTCATTGACATTTTTTAAATGAAGAGAAAAAGGCAGAAAATTCAGAAGGAAGTACAGACAAGCAAGGTAGTTTTGAAAGTATGGCATGGAATATTTATATACTTTTTTATTTTAGAAAAAACAATATGAAATGGAGATTTATGGTTTGGCTTTTTCTGTGAATATAGAAATGCTTTTTTTTGCACACAAGTTCAAAATTTAAAAAAAAACTTTAAAAAGAAAAGATATTAAGGTATGATGCTAAATAGTTTTGTGGTAATCAAATTCTAAAAATAATTCTAATAACCACAAGTAGATAACACAAAGGATATATCCCCAGTAGAAAGGTTGCTCATATTACTGGTTAAATATTTAGGAAATTTTCCTCCATTGAAGTCAAGTGGTTTTGTTTGTTTTTTTTTTAAACTATTACTTTCCATCTTAGAATCAATATTGTGTATTGGTTCCAAGGCAGAAGAGTGCCAAGGACTAGGCAATGGGGGTTAAGTGACTTGCTCAGGGTCACACAGCTAGGAAGTGTCTGAGTCAAATTTGAACCTAGGACCTCCTGTCTCTAGGCCTGGCTCTCAATCCCACTGAGCCACCCAGCTGCCCCCAGAAGCCAAGTAGTTTTTAAGAAAGATACTATCATGATTTTTGAATAGGTGTTTACTAGATTTAATAGAACAGTTAGTGCTAGACTTTGGTGCTCCAGAATTTTTCATATAAGAAATTCAAGATAGCTTCAGCTATTTTTAAGGTCAGAATATTTTGCAAACCAGCAATGGAAGAAACTCCCAATTTACAAATAAATTATATTCTAAACGTTTACATGTAAATTAGTTGTTTGGTACTTGAAATCCCAAACAACAGTATTATTAGAGTTATGCTTGTGTTCTTCACATTTATTCTTTCCCTTTGAGTTGATACACTTTCTATCCAAAATTCTTCTACAATTATAGGATTTTAGAGATCCCAGGATTTTGGATCATATCAGAAGAAGAGACTGGGGCCCTGAGACTAATAACATCACACAGATAGTAAGTGGCAGAGCCTGGACTCAAATTTAGACTCTCTGATTCAGTCTGGCTCTGTAAATCACTTAGGATGAGGAAGCATGAATGGGTTCCTCTCTGTATGAATGAAGGAAATGTCCACATTAATGAGATTACATATCCACATATCCACCCATATCTATGTAAACACACACACACACACACACACACACACATATATACACACATATAATTACCAATGTATACACATATACATTTGGGCTATAGGAACTTTTAATCCCTGCTATAACAATAAACAAAAACAATAACCCCCTTACATTTCAACCCATTGACTATAATATGATGGGGAGGAAGACAAATAAAAAAGTATGGGAATGCCAGACTCTTCATGGCCTGCCCTCACTATGATGGCTCTAAAGCTTGGCAAAAAGTCTAAAAAGTTTGCCATTTGGACTGTACTGTTTCCAATGATGATTTGCACACTGACCAATGTGATAAAAATGTTTCTCTGAACTGAAGAAATAGAAGGGGTTGCCAACTGGTGCTACTTGAATCATCACAATTAAGGACTTGTTCTACAGAACAATATAACAAATGGCGTGTTTCTTTACAGTCTGGTTTCATAAGAAGGCAAGATTCATGGAAACAAATCAAGTACCAACATTTTACCTACTAGAAATATTGCAGCAGATGGCACAGACCACTAAAGTAGGCAAACCTTCATTGTCCATGAATGGACGGAAGACATGAATAGTTTCCTTATGCATCAGTACAATAGTAGAGCAAAACTATAATCATTTCAGGACTTACAGATAAGTGATTCATGCTACTTTTTTGACTCCAAATTATACAACAATGTATTAACAAGGAAGGCAAGGCAATAATAAAAAATAACTTCAACCGTAAACCTTAGGCAAAATAAGAGAATAAATTCAGGAGCTACTAAAATTTGAAGAAGTAAAGTTGAAGATCCTGAGATGATTGAAAATTATCTCTTAATTCAAATTATAGTCTCATCAATAATTAAAAATAATAACCTAATAATGAAACAGATAATAAATAACCATTAATATCTCAAGTGATTTTGAAAAGGAGTGGGCATACATAGACTGGAATTTCAAAAAGGATTTTTCAAATTTGACAGCAAGAATTCAGTTAGACCAATTATAATGACTAATTTTATTTATTTTTTTATTTTTAAGATTAATTTTAAGAGCTATAACTATATAACTATAGCAAATCTGGTTTTGAATGTCTAGTTCACAAACTAGAGACTAGAACCATCTCTTTAGAGGACAATAATATTCACACTAGATTTTTTATTTTTATTTATTTTTTTAAATGGATTTTCTATTATTTTATTTTTTATTTTTAAAAATTTTTGATTTTGAAAATATTCCCATAGTTACATTTTTCATGTTCTTTTCCTCTCCCCCAAACCTCCCAACATTCCTTAGCTGATGCACAATTCCACTGGGTTTTACATGTATCGTTGATTAAGACCTAATTCCATATTATTGATAGTTGGACTAGAGTTATCATTTAGAGTCTATATCCTCAATAATATCCTCATCAGTCCATGTGTTCAAGCAGTTGTTTTTCTTCTGTGTTTCTACTCCCACAGTTCTTCCTCTGAATGTGGATAGTGTTCTTTCTCATAAGTCCCTCAGCCTTGCTCTGGATGCTTGCATGCTGCTAATAGAGAAGTCTGTTATGTTCAATTGTACCACAGTTTATCAGTCTCTGTGTACAATGTTCTCCTGGATCTGCTCCTTTCATTCTGCATCAATTCCTGGAGGTCATTCCAGTTCACATGGAATTCCTCCAGTTCTTTATTCCTTTGAGCACAATAGTATTCCATCACCAGCATAGGCCACAATTTGTTTAGCCATTCCCCAATTGAAGGACATTCTCTCATTTTCCAATTTTTTGCTACCACAAAAAGTGCAGCTATAAATATTTTTGTATGAATCTTTTTCCTTATTATCTCTTTGGGGTATAAACCAAGCAGTGCTATGGGTGGATCAAAAGGCAGATAGTCTTTTAAAGCCCTTTGAGCATAGTTCCAAATTGCCATCCAGAATGGTTGGATCAATTCACAACTTCACCAGCACACATTTTTTTTTAACATTTATTAATATTCATTTTTAACATGGTTACATGATTCATGCTCCACCTTTCCCCTTCAACCCCCCCCCCCCGCCCCCCCTCCC